>NC_037675.1:73064865-73165989 GCF_003255815.1 Theropithecus gelada | reverse complement strand
GATGGAGTGCAGTGGCCGGATCTCAGCTCACTGCAAGCTCCGCCTCCCGGGTTCACGCCATTCTCCTGCCTCAGCCTCCAGAGTAGCTGGGACTACAGGCGCCCGCCACCTCGCCCGGCTAGTTTTTTGTATTTTTTAGTAGAGACGGGGTTTCACCGGGTTAGCCAGGATGGTCTCGATCTCCTGACCTTGTGATCCGCCCGTCTCGGCCTCCCAAAGTGCTGGGATTACAGGCTTGAGCCACCGCGCCCGGCCCTTTTTTTTTTTTTTGAGACGGAGTCTCGCTCTGTCACCCAGGCTGGAGTGCAGTGGCCGGATCTCAGCTCACTGCAAGCTCCGCCCCCCAGGTTTACGCCATTCTCCTACCTCAGCCTCCCGAGTAGCTGGGACTACAGGCGCCCGCCGCCTCGCCCGGCTAGTTTTTTGTATTTTTTAGTAGAGACGGGGTTTCACCGTGTTCGCCAGGATGGTCTCGATCTCCTGACCTCGTGATCCGCCCGTCTCGGCCTCCCAAAGTGCTGGGATTACAAGCTTGAGCCACCGCGCCCGGCCCAAGGACCCACCTTAACTGCCCTCCTGTCTGGTTTCTTCCTTTCTCCCTTCTCATCTGTACCTTCTCAGGTGCATCCTGCAGGTTTGGCTGCCTGCCCTGGCCTCTGTGGGCCAAGGGGACTCAGGGCTGGACAGCATTAAGCCCTCTCTACCCTGCCACCTTCTCACCCTTGCTGCCTTCTCACCACATCTGTGAGGCTCACAGAGCACCAGATGGACCAGAAGTACATGTCTCCTCTCCCCCTGGATCCCTGAACTTAAAGAGGATCTGTCCCCCAGACTCAGCTCCCAGAGAGGTGGGGTACGGAGGAGAACACAGGGCCACATGCCAGCACCCGGGCTGTCATTTCCCCCAGCTCTCCTCTTCCTGAGAATCCTGAACAAACTTAGGGCTGGAGTCATGGCAGTTACAGCACCAGGTTCCTCTCAGGCCTGCTGTGTATGGCGCAGACTTTGGCTTTGGTATGGAAGCCAGTTTTCCTCCCAGCTGGAAATGTAAAAGTCTGTTTGGAAATTTAAAACCCAAGAAACAGGTGGTGTTTTTATTTTGCCGTTTGTACTGTATTCCAAAATCTCTCCCCTGAGAACAAATGTCTGACTGATGCCGATGTTCTTAGAAAAGACAGGACAAAGAGGGGTTCCTGGGAACGAACATACGAGTCAACATCAAAATCACACCCCACTGGCCTTGCATGTCAAAGCAGCTTCTGGAAATCCAAAAATACAGCTCCACTGCCCTTTTGTCAAGGGCCTCTCCACCTGCTTTTTATTGTGACTAGGATGTTCCTCCCTGCTGCCAGCAGGCTTGCAAAGCTCCAGCCCCTCCTCTGGGGAGCCGCATCTGCTCTGCCTCCTCACTTCCCGCATCCATCTCCGAGGCACCCAGTAAAGCACTTCTTTATTGTGCTCTCTGGGGTCCTGGCTGCTGGGTTCAAAGCTGGCCCCACATGTGCTGTCTTTCCATCCTCCACAGGAGATGCTGCTGTTTCCAAGCCATGTCTGGATCTTTCAGGAGCCCGCTCCACCTCTTCTCTTCGGTCATCGGCTCCCTGAGCCGCAGGCCTGGGGTGGCCTCCGGGCTGAGGGTGGGCTGTTGGCCTGGCTGCCTTGCCCTTCCCTATCTTCTAATCACCGCGAAACCCCTTCTCACGGCTATCTTGGGCTGAAGATCGCACTCCAGCTTCCTCCTGAGAGGAACATCTAATTTCCCTTTCCTTCCTGGGTTGAGAAAATATTAGGAGGCTTAGGACATGAACAGGAAGAAATCCAAAGTTGTTTGATTTGGCTGCAAGACTACTACGAGGCCCCCAAAGTTTCCTCAGGTAGAAAGAGAGTGCAAGTCTTTTTTTTTTTTTTTTTTTTTTGAGACGGAGCTCACTCTGTCGCCCAGGCTAGACTGCGGTGATGCAATCTTGGCTCACTGCAATCTCCACCTCCTGGTGAGAGACACGACTAGCTGGATTTTCTAGGCTGAACTGAGAATCCCTAAGCCTAGCTGGGAAGGGGACTGCATCCACCTTTATACACAGAGCTTGCAACTTAGCTCACACCCTACCAATCAGGTAGTAAAGAGAGCTCACTAAAATGCTAATTAGGCAAAAAACAGGAGGTAAAGAAATAGCCAATCATCTATTGCCTGAGAGCACAGCGGGAGGGACAAGGATCGGGATATAAACCCAGGCATTCAAGCTGGCAATGGCTACCCTATTTGGGTCCCTTCCCTTTGTATGGGAGCTCTGTTTTCACTCTATTTCACTCTATTAAATCTTGCAGCTGCCCTCTCTTCTAGGTCGTGTTTGTTACGGCTCGAGGTGAGCTTTCACTCACCGTTGCTGTTTGCCGCTGTAGCAGACCCGCGGCTGACTTCCATCCCTCTGGATCCAGCTGGGTGTCTGCTGTGCTCCTGATCCAAGGAGGCGCCCATTGCCGCTCCCTATCAGGCTAAAGGCTTGCCATTGTTCCTGCACAGCTAAGTGCCTGGGTTGGTCCTAATCGAGCTGAACACTAGTCACTCGGTTCCACAGTTCTCTTCTGTGACCCATGGCTTCTAATAGAGCTATAACACTCATCGCATGGCCCAAGATTCCATTCCTCGGAATCCCTGAGGCCAAGAACCCCAGGTCAGAGAACACGAGGCTTGCCACTATCTTGGAAGCGGCCTGCTGCCATTTTGGAAGTGGCCCACCACCATCTTGGGAGCTCTGGGAGCAAGGACCTCCTGGTAACACCGGGTTCAAATGATTCTCCTGCCTCAGCCTCCCAAGCAGTTGGAATTACACGCATGCACTACCACGCCCAGCTAATTTTTTTGTATTTTTAGTAGCGACAGGGTTTCACCATGTTGGCCAGGCTGGTCTTGAACTCCTGACCTCAATTGATCTGCCTGCCCCAGCCTCCCAAAATGCTGGGATTACAGGCATAAGCCACCACCCCCCAGCTGAGAGTTCATGTCTTTAACAGGGCTTAACCTGCTCAGCCCCAACATTTGTCTTCAGGGCTTTGTGATCCTAGAGCACGATCCATTGTTGTTGGTCCATAAAGAATCCTTCATGGTTTAATTACATTGTGCTTCTTTACATTTGTATTAAAAATAATATGATATAAATCTCTAAATGTAAAATAATCTATAAAATTAAGATTTGAACACACAAAGGGGAATGCAAATAAACATTGATAATCATATAACCAAATGTCTAACTCCATAGGTTCAAGACATCGCATAGTATTATTTTCATTGGAAGCTATTATTCTCAGTGTCGAATAAATAAATGAATTGGAGGAACCATTTTTACTCATTTATCTTATATATTCTGATGTTTTTTCATCCAAATGAAATGTAAAGGATGTTGACCTATTCAGAGAAAACTTACTCTATTGTGGAAGACAATTTAAATAGGGATTACTTAGCAAGATAATCACTGCCTTTCATAATTCTCTTTGAAGAGATTTTCATTACAGTTCTCCAGTGCCTCAGGTTAGTAGTGGTTTTGTGTTGGTTTGTTTGGTTTTTGCATCTAAGTGATTGATATCAACCTACTCTCTCCTGTCACCCAGGCAAATCATCCCCAAAAGGTAAAAGCAAAATCAGAGGCCGGGTGTGGTGGCTCCAAGAACAGATCTGGGGTTTTCAGCCTGCTGTGATGAGCAACTCTCTGGTTCTGGGGTGGTAGAAATGTATGTCTAGTTGCAGGTAAGAACAAACCCATGTATACAGTAAGAGGGGTGAGAGAGAGTCTGCAAATTATTAATGGGTAAGAAATGTATTCATGGGCTACTAAACAGTGTTGGAAAGCACAGGGTGGCCCTTCTGGGCTGGGGCAGGAGATGTGACCCTAGCCAGACATCTGGGGCAGGGTTGGACCAATGTGAGATTCTTCCCCTTGTCTGTCAGAGATGGTAGGGCTAATTATTAAGCAGAAGGTACTTGGAATTAATCCAAAGGTGGATCTGGCCTCAGATAAAGCACGCAAGGGAAAGAAAACTTATGAGAGTCTAGGCTTGGCGAGAAGCATCCGAGAAAGAAACCAGTTCCAGGCGGGAGGAGGTTTAAGAAAAGGAGCAACTTCCAAACTGCATTCAGAAAGGGAGGAAAGCTAAAAATAACTTGTTTTCTTCCAGAACTGGGGTCAGCAAGAGAGAAGTGTAGCTGGCTGAGCTTCCTAAAGTCAGGGGAAGAAGTTAAGATGACAAGCCAGACTCTTCTATGAAGTTATCAGTATATATAAACCTGCCCAAGAATAATGTTGAATCCTCATACTGATGAATAAAGGACTTACCTATTAATAAGAATAGGGAAGGCTAGGCGTGGTGGCTCATGCCTGTAATCCCAACACTTTGGGAGGCTGAGGCGGGCACATCATTTGAGGTCAGGAGTTCGAGACCAGCCTGGCCAATACAGTGAAACCCTGTCTCTACTAAAAATACAAAATACAAAAACAAAAGTTATTTCGATAACTAAAAATACACAAATTAGCTGGGCATGGTGGCGCACACCTGTAATCCCAGCTGCTCAGGAAGCCGAGGCAGGAGAATCTCTTGAACCTGGGAGGCAGAGGTTGCAGTGAGCCAAGATTGTACCACTGCACTTCAGCCTGGGTGAGGGAGTGAAACACTGCGTCAAAAAAAAAAAAAAAAAGTCGAATTCTGATGAGGTTCAATATATTTGTTTTTTCTTTTGTTACTTATGTTTTGGGTGTCATATCTAAAAAATGATTGCCTAATCCTAGGACACAAAGATTTATGCCTGTGTTTTCTTGTATGAATTTTACAGTTTTAGCTCTTCCATTCAGGTCTTTATTCCATTTGGAGTTTTGTATATGGTATGAGGCAGGGGTCCTTTATTATTTTACATGTGAATATCTAGTTTAGTCTTTATTGAAAAGGCTACTGATTTCTTGGACATGTGAATATCCAGTTTAATCTTTATTGAAAAGGCTGCTGACTTCTTGGCACTCTTATCAAAAAACAATTGACTATAAATTTGACAGTTTATCTCTCAATTATATTGTCACCATCCATATCTATCTTGATTAGTACTTCATTGTCTTGATTACTGTAGCGTTGTAGTAAGTTTTAAAATCAGGAATTTACCAACTTCATTCTTCTTTTTCAAGACTGGGTATTTTGGGTCTCTTGATTTTTTATACAAATCTTAGAATCAACTTGTCAATTTCTGCAAAATAACTAGCTGCGATTTTAATAGGGGTTGAATTGAATCTGTAGATCAATTTGAAGAGCATGGGCATTTTAGTAATATTAAATCTGCTCATCCATGAACATGGAATGGCTTTCCATTTATTTGGGTCTCTTAATTTCTTTCACAGTGGTTTGTGGTTTATAGAGTATAAGTTTTATACTCCTTTTGTGAAATTTATTTCTCATAAAAGAATGAAGTATTTCATTCTTTTTGATGCTATTATAAATGGCACTGTATTCTTAATTTTGTTTGGGGAATGGTAAATGCAAGTGCATAAAAATACAATTTTTTTTTATGTTGACCTTATATCCTGCAATCTTGCAGAACTTATTTATTAGTTCTAGTAACTTTTAAGTGGATTATTGAGGATTTTCTCTATATAAGATCATGTCATCTGCAAATAGAGATGGTTTATTTCTTCGTTTCCAGTATGGATGTCATTTACATCTTCTACATGCCTGATTGCCCTGTATACAACCTTTAGGACAATGTTGAACAGAAGTGAAAAAATCCTTGTTTTCTTCCTCATCTTAGGAAAAAAAAAAAAAAATTCAGTGTTTCATCACTGAGTAAGATATTAGCTGTTAGATTTACCAAGCTCCTCACTCCACTATGCCAAAAGTCCCACGTCCAACACAACTGGCTATTTTCAGCCCTTTGTATCACCATATGAATTTTAGGATTAGTTTGGCAATTTCTATAGAAAAAGTAGTTAAAAGGGATTTTGATAGGGATTGTGTTGAATTCATAGGTCAATTAGATGAGTATTGTTATCTTAACAACATTAAATCTTTTGATTCAAAAGCATGCAGCATATTCTAAGGTAGACATCTATGCATTTTTCTCAGCTTTGGACCTCCAGAGAGCCTCTAAATCCTTGCACCATAAATTATACTCTAGTAAACATCTTTATAAATAATTATGTCTCCTATGAATTCAGGTGAGAAATTTTTTGGAAAATCTAACCAGGTCTAGAATGGCTGTACATATGATATGAATATATTTACTTTTGCCAAACAGTGCTGGACTGCTCTGCAAAATGGCTATTCCAGTCTACTTCATGAAGCAGTTCATGAATGTTTTCTGTATTCCCCAAATCTACGCCAATAATTGTAATTATCAAGCTTTCTAATCTTTGACACTCTGATATGTGTAAAACAATATCTTGTTGTGTTTTAATTTTTCTGTGTCTGATAATCAATGAACTTGAGCATCCTTTCATATGTTTGGCAGCCTTTTGAGTTTTCCTGTCTATAACTCACGAGCTCATGACCTTTGTCCATTTTTCTATTAGAGTTTCTGTCGTTTCCTAATGATTTGGGAAGTTTGTTATATATTCTAAATTCTTGCTACTCAACTGGGAGTTTTTTATAAATGTAGAATCCATGGCTCCCTTCCAGACCCATTGAATCAGATCAGGAGGACAACAAAATCTTCAAATGCCTGTTGAAGTTTGAGAACCATTGTTCTAGATATCAATCTCCTTTTCAGTTTTCAACATTGCAAACACCTTCTTTCATTCTATCAAAAGGTGCTCATGCTTTATTTTGTTAAAAAGGAATAATTATGAGTTGAACAAATATAATTTTTGTTTTAAGGTTTATGCTTAGTTCAAAACAATATTATCTATATTTTCCCTATCAGCTACATGGTTTAACCTTTTATATTTAGTTCTTTCATATTAAACTTTTTAATATTTAGTTATTTTTGTTCATTTATTTTTAATATTTAGTTCTTTATATTTTATACTTAGTGCTTTTATTTTTATTTTTTATTTTTGAGACGGAGTTTTGCACTTGTTGCCCATGCTGGAGTGCAATGATGCAATCTCAGCTCACTGCAACCTCCACCCCCTGGATTCAAGTGATTCTCCTGCCTCAGCCTCCTGAATAGCTGGGATTACAGGCACCCACCACCACACCCAGCTAATTTTTGTATTTTTAGTAGAGACAGCGTTTCACCATGTTGGCCAGGCTGGTCTCAAACTCCTTACCTCAGGTGATCCACTCCCCTCAGTTTTCCAAAGTGCTGGGATTACAGGCATGAGCCACCACACCCGGCCTATTTAGCTCTTTTATCCATTTTGAATCTGTATTTGTATGTCATGTTAGGTAAGCAACTAATTGTGCTTTTCCACCATGTGGGGTCATTTTTCCCAGCACCATTTGTCAGAAAAACTAATGAGTCCTCCTTAATTTGTATTATCCCAGTTATCTTATAGTAATTTCTTAAATATATATTTGGATCTTTCTTTCTGAGCTTTTTCTTCTGTTCCATCAGCCCATTTGACTATTCTTATACCATTATCACACTGTTTTTGTTTTGTTTTGATTATAGCTCTGTGATGTACTTTATATTTGATAGGACAGGTGCCCCTCTTTACACTGACTTATTAAAATTTTCTTAGCTGTTTTTAGACTGAGTTTTTTTCATATAAATGTTAACATAAAGGTTAACACAAAATCCTCGAAAAGTTCAAATTGGATCTCCGTTGTCAGACCGTTAAATGTTTTGATAATTGGAGTGAGGAGATAATGACATGTTCATAATACGATGTTGTCCCATCCTAGAACACAGAATGTCTCTCCATTGATCAGATCTTTTTCATATTCTTGATAGAGGACTTGGTATTCTTGGTTAATTCTTAGATTCATTTTTTTTTTTTTTGATGCTATGGTGAATAGTGTGTTATTATGGTTCTATTTTCTAGTTAATCATTGCTGATATAAAGAAGTGGCATTTAAAAATTGATCTTTAGTCCAGCAAGCTTGCTGTGGTGGTTTTTAAAAAGGTCCACATATTCTTTGGTCCTCCTCCCTTCAAGGAGTAGAGGCTATTCCTCTCCCCTTGAGTATGGGTGCAGTGACTTATGTCTAACAAATAGAATATGCTGGTGAAAGTGATGATGTCTGACTTCTGAACTAGGTCATAAAATGTATTCATTTCCTCTTATTCTCTTGCTTTGGGCAGAGTTATGGCAGGACAATATGTCCTGCCACATTGTGAGGACACTCAAGTAGCCTTATAGAGTGGTCCATACGGTGAGGAACTGAGGTCTCTTGCCAAAAGTCATGTGAGTGAGTCATCTTGGAAGTAAACCCTCCAGCTCCAAGTAAGTTGTCAGATAACTGTACCCCCCAGAAAATATATTGACTGCAACTTCATGAGAGCCCCTCAACCAGAACCATCCATCTAAGTTGCCCATGACTATATATTATAAGATTCCATTCACATGAAATATCCAGAATAGGCAAATCTATAGAGGAAATAGATAGCGGCTGCTTAGGGGGAAAGGGATTAGGGAAAGGATTTGGGATCTTGGTTTGTTTTGAAGTGATGAAAATATTTTAGAGCTTACTCTGGTGATGATGGCTGCACATATCTGTGAGTATACTACCATCCATTGAATCATAATACTTTTTAAATGGGTGAATTGTATAGTATGTGAATAATATCGAAGAAAAGGAAGGAAGGGAGGGAGCCAGGGGAGGAGGGAGGGAAGGAGGGAGGGAGGGAGGAAAGGAGGAAGGGAGGGAGGGAGGAAAGGAGGAAGGGAGGGAGGGAAGGAAGGAAGGAAGGAGGGAGGGAGGAAAGGAGGGAGGAAAGGAGGGAGGGAGGGAAAGACGGAAGGAAGGAGGGAGGGAGGGAGGGAAGGAAGGAGGGTGGGAGGGAGGAGGGAAGGAGGGAGGGAGGGAGGGAGGGAAGGAGGGGAGGAGGAAGGAGGGAGGGAGGAAATCACAGAGACTAGTATATCAATTCATTTCATACCATGGGAAAAGGCAGTGTTTTCTAGGTCTCCCAAAACACTCCAGAATCTTGTTATTCTCAATTCTAGACCAATGAGGCCAACTTTCTTTATATTTACTGAGACTTGCGAGTGACCCTTCATAGGACAAACAAAGCAATTTCTCTGAATTCAGTAAAACCACACCTAGCTATACTTACCAAGTGTAAATTACAAAGAAAAGTTTAAAGGAAACTACGTCAATTTTATATAAAACAAAACTTTTACTATGTAAATATAAGGGAGAAATAAAGATTCATACACTATTCCCTTACTTTTCCTGCTTTGTGTATAACACTGTTGACAGAAACTGCCTATACAGATCCCATTTGGGAGCAGAGTCAACATCTGTATGTATGTAATATTGGCCACAACAACCTAAATGATTTCCAAGGTAATAATTCATTTCCCTTGTAAGTGCCGTTAAAAATTGTGTTGCTTTAAAAAATAAACCAAGCTCCTTTTGTGTTAGATTCCCCAGAGGACTCTAGTTTCATTTTGAAGCCAGCCTCACACATGAAAGCCTCAATCTAGGAAGGCTGACTGCTCAGTTCAGGGTGCTAAACTATACTGTCGTACTGTATTTAAGATGTTTAAAGTAAATTAACTCAGAGTTGCTTCAAAGTGTGAGCTCATCTATAAATACGGCACAACAAATCAGATTTGTCTCCCATAAGTGGTTTTAACAGCTGCCTTTTCACCCTCTCTCCTCCCCCTCCCCCATGCTTGTTACCTCTTTACAAAATTGCACCTCCTTCAGAGCCAGGATTTTCCCTTTCTCTCGTGCGCCTCCCCCAGCCCCCAGCACCTGTGAGGGATCTCCGTGTGGGGGAGACAGACACGGATCTCACCCAGCTGAGTAGACAATCAGTGTGGCTGCTGGGAGATCTACACTTCAAAGCTCAGCCATTCTGAGCTTCTCACTCGGAATCTTTTTTACTCTTTTTTAACACATAGTTATGCCAGTCCTAGCTACCTGATTTCCTAGCCAATGCAAAACTAGAAGTAGCTAACTGGTTGTTGGAGGTAAGCCCCTGGCAGATGTGATGAGTATCAGATAACAGAAAGGGAAAAGAGAGAAAACCCTGAATTTGAAAATCACAGCAATCCCTTAATGCAGGTGCAAAGCAACTTCTATCTCAATAGCCATTTGCGGGTTTTCTGTTCTATAGAAACCGAATTCCAGTCTTGGGTCATGGTCCTTTGAAAGATTGTATTATGCTCAAGATATTCTATTTCAAAGAGCAGAGATATATACATCATAACATTATATACTTCTATATGTTTGAAATTTTACATTCGAAAAGGTAAAAATATTTTAAAATATTGGCATTTAGAGAAGACAACTGTGCTATGTAACAGTTAAACTTTTAAACAGCCTGCTCCTGGTTACTCTGAATTATCAAAGGTGAACCTGATATTGAAAACAGCTACAGAGCACAGAATAATTTGCAAACATTAGTGATTCTTGCATAGTGATATTCAGCACAATTCCAGAATTCCTTGCTTAAACAAATATTGAATACCTAGGATGTGCTGGGTGCTATGTTAGGTCATGTGAGGAAACAAAAATAAGACATGGTACCTGTTCTCAAAGAGCCTGAGCCTAGTGGGTGAGATGTCTAGATTATTAAATAATTACCCCACATTATGGTGCCATCATAAAGGACTCCAGAGCCACAAAGAAAGAAGCACATTATTCTTAGAAGATGTAACTTTTGAGATGTGTCTTATTGGGTTTTGCAGTTGTTGTTTGTCTGTTTTGAGATGGAGTCTCACTCTGTCTCCCAGGCTGGAGTGCAGTGGCGTGATCTCAGCTCACTGCAACCTTCGCTTCCCAGGTTCAAGTGATTCTCTCTTGCCTCAGCCTCCCAAGTAGCTAGGACTACAGGTGTGTGCCACCACACCCAGCAAATTTTGTATTTTTAGTAGAGATGAGGTTTCACCATGTTGGCCAAGCTGATCTTGAACTCCTGACCTCAAGTGATCTGCCCACCTCGGTTATGATCATAAACCTCACTCTTACTGCCTTGGGAGAAACCAAGAAAGAAATACAATGCAGGTTAAAACAGTGCATGCATGTGAACCTGGATTCAAAGATAAGGCTTGGGCCAAGGGGCAAAAAAAAAAAAAAGAAGTCTTTCTCACATTTCTCTTGTCATCTAGACCTGAGGAACTACACACATATGAAGGCCATGAGGAAACCAGCTGTGCAGGGCAGACTTTTACCCAGTCAGTGGCAGGCAGGAGTGTGGATAGATAGAGCCCAAGAACAGGAGAGAGGGGGAGACCATGTATGGGAGACGTGTGAGCATGTTGGCCCCACCTGATAGAGATGCACGAATGTGGGAGGGGGTGTCAGACTTCTCCAGCTCTCCAATGAAAGAAGTCATACCTCTTTCCGTAAGGGGATGAAGCCGAGAGAAAGATCAGAAGTGTTTCTGCAATACTATTCCCAATTGGTGAATATAGTAGGAGTGGCCTCCCCTCTACCCACACAGAAGAAGCAGTGATAAGCAACCCATGCCAATAGGTCTTGAAGGATAAAAAGAGATTCAACAGGTAGATGAGAGGAATCATTCCATATAAAGGGAAAGGCAAGGCAAAATAGGAAGGTTTCACTGTACAAAGTGCCTTGGGAAAAAGGTGAGAATAGAGTCTCTTGACATTTATCAAGAATTTCTAACTAAAGGTGGTTGATACCCCTAAATAAATATATTTCTATTCCTCCAAGTCTAGATCTAAAAACAGCATAGAAGGGCTCTACTCCACGAGTTTGTAGTTTTCTTATTTGGGGATCACTAAGGCTTTCGAATCTGTGGGTTAATGTCTTTCAGTTATAATCCCCTTAAATATTGCTTCTATCCATTCCCCCTTCCTGCTCTCTCTAAGACTCTAGACTCTAGTTATCCCATGTCTCTTACACTGTTATTGTTTACTTTTCCATTTTTTCTCTACATTGGTTTTGAATATTTTCTAATAAGCTTTTAGTTACTTAGTAAAACTACATGCACAATCTGTCATTAAACAAATTTACTGAATGCTTATTTTTAGTTATACTTTTAGAAGGTCCATTTGGGGAGTCTCTGAGCCTTTTAGATATTATACTTTTCTAGAAGGTCTATTTGGGGAGTCTCTGAGCCTACTCTGACTCAAGAGACTACCCAAAGAAAAAAAATGAATTGGAAAAAAAAAGAATATCCATTTGAATCTTATTTTTATAGAGTCCATTCTAAATATCTGGTGAAATTATCTATTTTGTCATCTGTTTTGTGCATCTTTTTTCTATTTTCTTGAATATATTAATCATAGTTATTTAGAAGCTGTTATCTGTTAACGACAATATCTGTACCATCCGTGAGTCTATTTCTATTGTCTATTTTTTTTTTAACTTAGTTACCTATGACATTGAAAGGACACAAAGATAGATGTGTACCCGCCCCCCGCCCCCCGCTACACCTTTTGTTCTGCTCTCTAATCTTTGCACATACCAGAGATTTCGTAAGTTCTATGAGTACCTGTTTTTCTGCACGTACCAGAGATTTTGTAAAGGTCACAAGATGTGTTTAAGTAAGATAAACTCTTGCTGCCATAAACCTGCTCTCCCGCCTCAAAGGTTGAACCGAAATATCAGAAATGGCAGGAACCAATCATAGTTAGCCAAATCGCCTTGTTCAAACACTAGCCAATCATATATCTGATTTGTATAATAACTCTATGCCCACTTTTCTTAGACTATATAACACTGCTCGGAGCTCAGTGGGGGAGCTCTCCTGCCCGTCTCGTTTCGCGAGCAAGGGAGAGTTCCAGGTTCGAACCTGTAATAAAGATCCTTGCTGCTTAGCTTTGACTCTGGACTCTGGTGGTCTTCTTTGGGGAATAAACGGTCTGGGCATAACAACATTATCTGGCTCTTTACATGTTTAGGAATTTCTTATTTTATGCCAGCCATTTTGTTTAAAGACCTGTAAAGGCTCCAGATGGTACTACCTTCCTCCTTTCCTCTGTTCGGCACATCTGATGAGACACAAAGCTGAACTGGGGCTTTGATACAATTTGGTAAGAGTTTTGGTAAGACTCAGCCTACCTCATTTACCCCTGTTCCCAGGATGTGATCTTCCTGGGTTATCAATTGAGAACCTGGAAAGTGCTTGTGTCCTTAGACCTAAAAGACTACAAAAGATTCTGTTCTGCCTTTCAGGGGTTTTATTTTATTACTTAATTATTTATTTATTTAGAGATGGAGTTTCGCTCTTGTTGACCAGGCTGGAGTACAATGGCACAATCTCAGCTCACCACAACCTCTGCTTCCTGGGTTCAAGCGATTCTCCTGCCTCAGCCTCCGGAGTAGCTGGGATTACAGGCATGCGCCACCACGCTCAGCTAATTTTGTATTTTTAGTAGAGATGGGGTTTCTCCATGTTGGTCAGGCTAGTCTCAAACTCCCAACCTCAGGTGATCCACCCGCCTTGGCCTCAGCCTCCCAAAGTGCTGGGATTACAGGCATGAGCCACTGCACCCAGCTCAGGGGTTTTAAAGCTTAGGTTTTTAGCCTCCCACAGATTCCAGTTTTGGCACATTTCTTTAGAGGGAGCTGTTTGAGGCCTGTCTAGTCTTCAATGGTATCACCCTAGTCTCTCCTAAATATTATAATCTTGCTGCCTTCCAGCAGCAGGGTTAGCAGCAAGCCTGGATTCTTATGCTGTAGCAGCTCCCAGAAGTAGCTCCCAGGTAAAAGAGCTGGTAGAATCTGTGTCAACATACCAAGCATCCTGTAGTTTTCATCTGTTGCCGTTTTGTTTTCTGTTCAACTCCACCTGGTCATTTTCATTTCTTAAACACCTCCAGATCATAGGATATTTCACTCTACATTTTAAAACGTGCAGGCTGGGTGCAGTGGCTCAAGGCCAGGTGCGGTGGCTCAAGGCCAGGCACAGTGGCTCACGCCTGTAATCCCAGCACTTTGGGAGGCTGAGGAGAGTAAATCACTTGAGGTCAGGAATTCAAGACCAACCTGGCCAACATGGTGAAAACCCATCTGTACTAAAAAATACAAAAAATTAGCTGGGCGTGGTGTCAGACGCCTGTAATCCCAGCTACTCGGGAGGCTAAGGCAGGAGAATTGTTTGAATCTGGGAGGTGGAGGCTGCAGTGAGCCAAGATTGTGTCACTGCACTCTAGCCTGAGCAACAGAGCAACGCTCTGTCTCAAAAAAATAAAATACGCCGGGCGCGGTGGCTCACGCCTGTAATCCCAGTACTTTGGGAGGCCGAGGCGGGCGGATCATGAGGTCAGGAGATCGAGACCATCCTGGCTAACACAGTGAAACCCTGTTTCTACTAAAAATACAAAAAATTAGCCGGGCGTGGTGGTGGATGCCTATAGTCCCAGCTACTCCAGAGGCTGAGGCAGGAGAATGGCGTGAACCCGGGAGGCGGAGCTTGCAGTGAGCCGAGATCGCACCACTGAGCTCCAGCCTGGGCAACAGAGTGAGACTCCATCTCAAAAACAAAAAAACAAAAACCATAAAATAAAATAAAGCTTGCTGTGTGACTGTTTGTGGCGGGGCGCCATGGCTCACGCCTGTAATCCCAGCCCTTTGGGAGGCTGAGGTGGGCGGATCACCTGAGGTCAGGAGTTCGAGACCAGCCTGGCCATCATGGTGAAACCCTATCTCTACTGAAAATACAAAAATTAGATGGGCATGGTGGCATGCGCCTGTAATCTCAGTTATTCAGGAGGCTGAGGCAGGAGAATCACTTGAGCCCAGGAGGCGGAGGTTGCAGTGAGCCAAGATCACGCCACTGCACTCCAGCCTGGGAGACAGAATGAGATTTTGTCTCAAAAAAAACATGCTACCTGACTCTTTAATCCCCCAGACAGCCTCAGAATTTAGAAAATGTTTCGTGGGGGAACGTAGTCATGTATTTGAGGCTCTGAAAATCCCTGCTGTGGTCAGCCCAACCCCACAGGACCACTCAGACTTTTGCTGATTTTACTGTATACCCCATACCCACCCAAGCAGGTGGCCTCTGCTGGAGTCAAGCTCTGATCCTTAGCCCAGCTCAGAATCAGAAAATGCCCTAGAGGGAAATAACAGGTAGGCAATTGTCCACTCATCTCCAGACAGTTCTTCCCTTTCTGAAAATTTAGTCCATTTATCCTTGTATTATAGCTTCTGTAACTCTCTGGTACCATTAATAATATGAGCTTTGTAATGTATCTGATTTTTAAATTTTTTCTCAATGGAAGAGTTGGCCTTCCATGACCTATCCAAAAGCATCTGGATTCACAGGTTTGGCTATGCCCATGGCTAAACCACTGCCCACCCCCAAAATGCATACACACTGTCTATTCCTCCACTTTGCTGCATTTTCCCTCACTGGATTCTTCGCTTATCTAAACATTGATGGTATTCCCTGATCATCCAGTTTGTGCTAGTCCCCTCACCCAGGGGAATCTGTGCTTCAGTGGGGGACAGGCATTCAAGAGCTGGATCCCCTGTGTCTGGTGGGACAGGGTTCACTGCCTGCGCTGCAGGACTGGAAAGCCTCTGTCACCCTGAACATGCCAAGTGCACCCACCTGCCTGAAGGGGGTGACTGTAGACCTGGAATAGGAAAAGTGTTTTGGTTTTAGCCAGCCTGTTTAGGAAAAGATTTAAGTAAAGAGTTGGCCAGGCATGGTGGCTCATGCCTGCAATCCCAACATTTTGGGAGGCCAAAGCAAGAGGATCACTTGACCCCAGGAGTTGGAGACAAGCCTGGGTAACATAAGGAGACAATATCCCTACAAAAAAATGAGCTAGCCAGGCGTGGTGGTGCATACCTATGATCCCAGATACACAGGAGGCTTGAGCCTGGAAGGTTGAAGCTGAAGCAAGCCATGATTGCACCACTGTTATCTAGCCTGGATGATGGAGCGAGAGCCTGTCTCAAAAAAGCAAACAACAAAAAAGATTTAAGCAAAGACTCGTGGTTCAAATTTTGGCCCTTGTGTCTCAAGTGAATGAGAAGGTTTGAGTGAAATATATATAAATATATATATATAAATATATATATATATATATATATATTTTTTTTTTTTTTTTTTTTTTGAGATAGGGTCTCACTTTGTCACCAAGGCTGGAGTACAGTAGCATGATCTTAGCTCACTGTAACCTCCGCCTCCCAAGCTCAAGCAGTCCTCCCACCTCAGCCTCCCAAGTAGCTGGGATTACAGGTATGCACCACCATACCCGGATAATGTTTTGTATTTTTGGTAGAGACAAGGTTTCACCACGTTGCTCAGGCTGGTCTTGAACTTCTGAGCTCAGGTGATTCACCTGCCTCGGCCTCCCAAAGTGCTGGAATGACAGGTGTGAACCACTGCACCCAGCCTGAAATATTTTTTTAATGGGAGATTTCAGTTCACCTCTCCCCCAGAAAAAAAATCTAGATTTCTGTTGTTTCTTTAGAAACCAAGTGGTCCAATAACTGGTTTGTTTCATATGGCAGCATTCAGCTGCAAATGCCACTCTCAGTGGGACATGCCCTCTCCGGCGGGGCCCGGGGCAAGGCAAGTGGGGGACCCAGGTGCTAAATGCCCGTGGTCTTGCTCTCAGAGCCATGCAAGCACATCATGGGCTTTTGCACCTCCAGGAGCAAATGCCTCCTACAAGTTCACGCAGCGGCCTCCCTTGAGGCCCAGCTCTGCTCTCCAGTGTCTCTCCTGTTTAACTGCCTTGTGCCTGCAGCCTGCCTGGTCCCTGCAGGCACCGACAAGGCTGAGTGAGCAAATCAGGCTCCTACAAGCCAGAAGTCAATGGTGGCCCCTGGCACATGCTTGCTCCTCTTGTCACAACAGCAGATACAGTAACCCAGAAAAGCTCATTCTGCAAACTTCCTGCTTTCCTTCACTGCTGCTTAAATGTAGTGTTTATGTTAAAGTAATTAAAAACAACTTCATTATCCAGTGGGAAAGCAATTCTGTGCCCCTTTACAGTGTTCTGAGTCTTCCCTACATGGCTCAAATATGCCTCAAACAAGAAACCAGTTGCTAGGAGACCAGCAGGCAAACTTCAAGAGATGGGTGGTTTCTGCCTTTTCTCTCTGAACTTCTCTATCCAATCCCAGCCCAGGCCAGCCTATCGGTACATTTAGAAAAAGAAAAATAGAGAACACACACACCACCCCCCATTCCATAACTTCAAAGGAGACTTTGCATGTGTTATTAGAGAAATTACAAAAGTGGTTTTGAACACAGAATGAAATATGATGACAACTTTTAAACTTGTACCCGTTAACTCTGCTGTCTGGCTTCTTTAGGACGCCAGCATGATGTGCTCGTAGAGAAACTCCTGTGATGTTGTAAGGGCTTTTTTCCTTTTTCATTTCATGTTTCTTCTTCTGGAAATATGAGGGTGGTGGGTTGGACCACAGAAAGAAACCTAAAAAATAATTAAAGAACCAAAAATTATTCTATACTAAATTTGCAATGTAAAGCATCGACTTGGTTGGTCAGATAGCCTGGATCTTTTAAAAGGTCTGGAAATTCAACTAAATCATAAAAACATAAAAATATTCACAAAGAAAATATGCAACACCAATAACAGATTATAAAATGTCATGTGCCACAGGCATGTCTAATTTGTTCTTTTAGTGGCAGGCAGTAAACAGGGTGTTGAGAAATTGAGACCGGGTCTCTAAGTTGACAGAAGTCCCTTAGCATGGCACTGTTGTAAACAGGAACCCTGCCAGCATCCCAGGCTAAGGATCCTGTGATCTTTTCAGCATTTCCTGAAGTTTTCTGTCTGGAACAGGCTGACCCTGGTATTATCCTGGGACCTCTTCTTTATGCCTGAAATAGCCAGAAAGACTGAAGGCTCACTCCAGCTTGCGAAGACCAAAACGCTTACTATTTAGCCCTTTACATAAACACCTCTGCTTTAAATCAACGCCCAAAGTTGAGATGTTTTTTAGTTCTTCACTTAAAACAAAAATATTTTTTATAGTATTTGTAAAACCAATTAAATATATTCACTATTTTCAATGCCCTTGTTTTCTTCTGGTAGTTCAGTGATGTATATATAATACATGTTAGTGATCCAATGTGTCTTTTGTCTCTAGAACGATCTAGTTGATTTGGATATATTATATGCACGATTTCTTTTCTCACTTTATTACTCATAACTAACAATCTCGTTTTGAATTCTCCATTCTGGAAAGGGACTATTTCTTTAACTGTAATCCAGATGACCAGTTTCAGCCATTTTGGCATCAAATGTCAAAATTATTTCTAGTAAGTTTTAAGATTATTCCTTGTTTTCTGTAAATATTGTGTAAATAATCTGTGGTTATCATCAAAAACATCACTTACTTAGCTAAACATTGAACACATAATATTATTTCAGGCCTTCACACCTATTTCCTTGTCTTTGTTGAAACCTTTGACCTTGGCTGTTTATCAAGTCTTCCTTTGTCAGTTTAGTAATGGCGTAAGTGCTTTTTTGATATGCAAGCCTGCTCACTTTTATTAGTGTTTCCACTTGTTAAATATGTAGGCAGTCGGCCGGGCGCAGTGGCTCACGCTTGTAATCCCAGCACTTTAGGAGGCTGAGGTGCACGGATCACAAGGTAAGGAGTTCAAGATCATCCTGGCCAACATGGTGAAACCTGGTCTCTATTAAAAATACAAAAAAAAAAAAAAAAAAAAAGCTGGGCGTGATGGCGGGCACCTGTAATCCCAGCTACTCGGGAGGCTGAGGCAGGAGAATCACTTGAACCTGGGAAGTGCAGGTTGCAGTGAGCTGAGATCATGCCACTGCACTCCAACCTGGGCAACAAAGCAAGACTCCGTCTCAAAAAAAAAAAAAAAAAAAAAAAAAAGCATGCAGTCCATTTTTCTGAAGATTTTCTTTCTTTTCTCTTTTCAATCTTTTTTCTTTTCAGAGCTCTGCTGCCATATTTTCTATTATTTTGACTTATTCACGTATTATCCAGGACCTAAAAAAATTCAATGCAACTGTATTCTGAATGCATACAACTTTAAAATGTACCAATCAGGGGCCGGGCGCGGTGGCTCAAGCCTGTAATCCCAGCACTTTGGGAGGCCGAGATGGGCGGATCACGAGGTCAGGAGATCGAGACCATCCTGGCGAACACAGTGAAACCCCGTCTCTACTAAGAAATACAAAAAATAGCCGGGCGAGATGGCGGGCGCCTGTAGTCCCAGCTACTCGGGAGGCTGAGGCCGGAGAATGGCATGAACCCGGGAGGCGGAGCTTGCAGTGAGCTGAGATCCGGCCACTGCACTCCAGCCTGGGCTACAGAGCGAGACTCCGTCTCAAAAAAAAAAAAAAAAAAAAAAAAAAAAAAAAAAAAAAAAAAATGTACCAATCAAAAACATGAATTGCCATGAATGTAAAAATTAAAATATTAAGATTATGTTTTCAAAAAAATTTTTTCTCTAGAGTAGTCACACATTTTATTTCATTTATTTATTTATTTATTTTAGATGGCGTCTTGCTCTGTCATCCAGGCTGGAGTGCAAGTGCAGTGGTGTGATCTTGGCTCACTGCAACCTCTACCTCCCGGGTTAAAGCGATTCTCCCTCTTTAGGAGGGAGAAGACTTTGAACTCAGTCTTCAAAGGAGCTGAGATTACAGGCAGGTGCCACCATACCCAGCTAATTTTTGTAGTTTTAGTAGAGATAAGGTTTCACCATATTGGCCAGGCTGGTCTTGAACTCATGATCTCAAATTATCCTCCCACCTTGGCCTCCCAAAGTGCTGGGATTATAGGCATGAGTCACTGTGCCCAGCCACACATTTTAAATTAAAAGATAGACCTGCCAAGGTGGCTCACATCTGTACTCCCAGCACTTTGGAAAGCTGAGGTGGGAGGATCACTTGAGTCCAGGAGTTCAAGACTAGCCTGGACAACATGGTGAGACCCTGCCTCTATTATTTAAAATTTTTAAAAATTAAAAAGATTTTTTAATGAAAATAAAAGACAAAATTAAAATAACATAAAGTAAATCAAGCTTTTTTAAAAGCTGAAATTTTTAATATTTTGAATTTAGATAAAATCTTAAACATTTTTATAAAAATAGCACTATTTAAATTCTAGTGGTCATTTTCTATAGAGTTGACAATAAAAAGGATCGACATTTCACTTCAAACACGTTACCTCTAGCCTTTACATACACACATTTAAGAGGAATACATATTGTTTAACATTACAAAGCGCGCCTCAGCCACCATGCATACCTGTTGTGAATATCAAAGAACGGAAACCATGAATTAGAACACAAAGAGAAGCAAGAGAAAGGACTCAGCACTGTTGAGAAGCAACACTTTGTTGTGCTTTGATGCTGGAAGAAAGTATCTGACAAGTGAATTAATCTGTCTTCCCTCCGCCCTAGGCACTTCTAATACTTGAATCCTTTCCACGTTTCTGAGCAGCACAACCTGTAAACTTTCAAGCTGCTCTGTAACAGCCTCCTTTTGTTTGGAAGACACAGGGTGAAAGATAAGAAAGGCAATTTCAGGCCAGGCTTTGTGGCCCATGCCTGTAATCCCAGCACTTTGGGAGGCCAAGGTGGTTGGATCTCTTAAGACCAGGAGTTCAAGACCAGCTTGGCTAACATGATGAAACCCCCATTTCCACTAAAAATACAAAAATTAGCCAGGTGTGGTGGTATGCACCTGTAGTCCCAGCTACTTGTGGGGCTGAGGCAGGAGGATCGATTGAGTCCAGGAAGTCAAGGCTGCAGTGAGTCGTGATTATGCCACTGCACTCCAGCCTGGGTAACAGAGTAAGACCCTTTCTCTCAAAAAAGGGGCGGCGGGGGGGCGGTGGAGGCAATTTCTCTGAGGCCTGAACAGTGTTCCTGAGGAAAACATCTGTTCAGGGTTACAGGTGACCCTGGGGTAGCCACATCTGAGTGACAGAAGCGCTAGGCATTCTTTCACACATTGTGCACCCTGGGGACATGTGGGCCCCATAAGAGGGACACGGTGCCCCTCTTGCCCAGGTTTAAGGGTGGCACTGTGAGGGCCCATTTCTCTGGGATGAGCCTGCCTAGGGCTGGGCTCGGGAGGCAGGAAGACTAGAATGCAATGTGAGAGCTTCCCACGCTCAGAAAGGGGACCGGTGTCTCCAGGTTCTCAGCAGTCCCAGAGATGTGGCAGGGATCAGGGGAACATCCGATTGAACTCAGCAGGGGAGACGGGCCCAGCCTGTGCAGTGACCTCTGTGCCCTGGCTCAGCAGGAGGGCATCGAGGACCAGGGGTGTGAGGACGAGGGGTCCGTAAACCTGCCAATGGCAACCAGAAGACCAGAGGCCTCTCCTGCCAGCACCCGCACCCCGGGTGCGGTAGGACCCCGAGAGGGACTGAGCGGAGAGCCTCTGTCATGAAAAGAATTGTATTCCAGCCTCGCCAGATTACATTTGACTTGAAGCAGGAAGAAAGAAAAGAAATGTGACATTTCTCACCTCATTTTGCTCAATAAAATCAGAATCCACCACGGAAGTAAATCTGGTTTACTTCCAGCTCTTCTCTCCTCCACTACTGGAAGCGAGGGGAGCCCTTGGACGGGGAAGTGTGGACCTCGGGGCCTTCCCTACCGGACAGCACTGCTGCTTCTGCAACCTGCCTTCCTGCTTCTGGGGACTATCCCTGCCAGAGGCCCTAGTGGCCTGCATCAGATCGCCTGAGGGCCTCTTAGGTGTTGGTGGAGAGAGGTCATCTGGGTGGGAGAAGTTTTGCCATCAGCCTGAGGAGAGGACAATGGGGATTCTGGTCGGAAAACAATGCGAACCACCAACAGAATTTTTTTTTTTTTTTTTTTTTTGAGATGGAGTCTCACTTTGCAGTCCAGGCTAGAGTGCAGTGGCGCAATCTCTGCTCACTGCAACCTCTGCCTTCTGGGTTCAAACGATTCTCCTGCCTCAACCTCCCGAGTAGCTAGGATTACAGACACCCACCACCACGCCAGGCTAATTTTTGTATTTTAGTAGAGAGGGAGTTTTGCCATGTTGGCCAGGCTGGTCTTGAATTCCTGACCTCAAGTGAGTCACCTGCCTCAGCCTCCCAAAGTGCTGGGATTACAAGCGTGAGGCACCGTGCCCAGCAACAGAAGTTTTTTCCTCTGGCTGGCCTTCCAGGTTCAAGCAAAGCCAGTGTCATTTGCCCAAGCCTCTCAAGATCCCTTTTGCTTCCAGAGACTCCCTCTTTCTGGGTACTCCCCACTGCGGGTACCCAGAAAAGTCCTTGAAAGAAATTGTGCTCCTCCTCCCCAGGGGTGGGGGGCACCACTTGGCCAGCGAATGGTTACTCCCAACCTCACCCATGAGCTCAGACACTGACAAGGCTGCAGGTACTGCTCAAATCGAAATAGGAGCTATCGAATCCCGGGACGGCCCCTGGCTCTGAGCCCAGTCTTCTTGCCTTCACGACTTCTCCTGGCACAGAATCAGCCGGGGAACTTGCTCTTTCACTTGAACGCAAGTGAGGACTCGGACAGCAGAGGGAGCCAGCAGCCCGCGGTTGGCGCTGAGGCCCGGCTTCTGAAATCCCATCTGTTCCCAGGGCTTGTTGGCGCCCCCCGTGCAAGTTGGGGCACACAGAAAATACAAGTTTTCTTAAATGAATGCCTCCCGGGGGATCAGAAACAAAGCCCAGTGGGGTTTTCTTACAAATTCGTAACCTGCGTGGCTCTCCCGTGCCAATTAAATAATCAGGAGGAAATACCGCGTTTGTCTATGAAAGCCTGGTGTTGCTTCTCAGAGACTCATGGTGTAATAGCGGAGGGAATTTACCTTCCATTTGGATTCTTTTGCCATAAACAATTCTTCTTCTCCGCGGGAACTTGCACGTTGCCTCTTCCCCGCACCCCCCGCCCCCACCCTGCCCGCGGCCCTCAGAACGGTTACTCTGTGGGCACGCAGGAAAAGGTATGGGGGTCTCTGTACTGAGCGCCCCAAGTGTCTCGTCTATAGGCAGACATTTTGATAAGCTAATCAACTCCTTAACCAACTATCTGATAATACCTGATTTTTAAAAAGGCATTCATAAAGTACTTTGTGCTACAGCAATATTTCCAAAGAGGGGCTGAACCCAACTATTGCAATGAACCAACACCTCGGATGCAATGCTGCTTTTCACCCAGCAACCCACGGCCAGGCCAGGCTTTCTTATTCCTGTTCTTCCGCCGAGGAGTCAGAATTATTTGCACCTCCTGCTCGTGTTCTCCACAGATTTCGTGGGGGCAGGTGTTGTGGGTTTCTGGAGATGAGCACTAACAGCTCTGCCACTCGGGACTTTGAGGAGCGCCCACTCTCCCTCCTGCGTTCTCCACTGGGGTATCTGGTTAGTTTTCAAGGTCCCTTGCAGCCCCCACACCTATCTTCTCTGTGGCACCGCGGAGGTCTCAGCCCCACAACTTTCAGCTGTAGGCTAGTAGCCTCCACAGAAGAACGTTGATCACTCAGCGACTTGGGGTGGAGAGATCCACACTGCGGAAGTTTATCAGAGGAGCCAAAGTCTGCCTTTATCTCACTCAGATACTACAGGATGCCTGGGGCTGAAAGAGCTGGGAGGGGCAATGGGTCCAGGAGGGAACCTGGAAGGAGAAGTGAGAACAGGGGTTTTGGATTAAGCCTGGATTCAAAACAGGTGGAATGACACTTCCCAAGGAGGCCTGTTTTGTTTTGTTTTGTCTTGTTTTCAAGAGATGGGGTCTCTCTGTGTTGCCCAGGCTAGCACAGTGGTTCAATCACAGCTCACTGCAGCTTTGACCTCCTAGGCTTAAGGGATCCTCCCCACTCAGCCTCCCAAGTAGCTGGGACTATGGGACTATTGATGGGAGCCACCACACCTTGCTAGTTGTTGTTTCTTCCCCCCAACCCTCCACCCCACCCCATCCCATAGAGACTGAGGTCTCACTTTGTTGTCCAGGCTGGTCTTGAACTCCTGGCTTCAAGCAATCCGCCATCCTCAGCCTCCCAAAATGTTGGGATCAGGCATGAACCACCACACCTGGCCAAGGAGACTTGTTTAAAATGATGCATCGAGGCCAGGTCATGTCCATAATCCCAACATTTTGGAAGGCTGAGGTGGGTAGATTGCTTGAGTTCAAGAGTTCGAGACCAGCCTGGGCAACATGGCAAAACCCTGTCTCTACATTAGCCAGGTGGTTAGCAGCTCCCAGCTACTCGGAGGCTGAGGTGGGAGGATCACTTCAGCCCAGGAGGTCAAGGCTGCAGTGAGCCAAGACTGGCGCCACTGCACACCAGCCTGAGTGACAGTGAGACCCTGTCTCAAAATAAATAAATAAAACGATGCATCCTGGATGGTGGTGGCCACAGAGCCTGACCTCAGCCAGTCAGCGTTGTTATTGGGGTCCTCTCAGAGGTGTATGACTCACATTTACGTCCAACAGCACACTTTGTGCTAAATGACAGCATCAGCATTGTTCAAACTGCTCAACAGACTGAAACAATCAGTCAAATCTGTAAGATGAGATTTAACTGAGGTACATCTCTTCTTCCCATCCCATTTCGAATGGAGAAGAAATAACCCCGAAACACCGCAGGTGAAAACACCTTAGATGCTGGATCGCCTTTGAGCTCAAGTGGGATAGGACTCCAAAAAAATGGGTAATCATAGGCTGCATGCATCCTAAGGACATTGGATCCGGAGTTGGAGGGCCAGTACCAGTGCCGGAATGCCGTGCTCGTTTCTGCCTGTCTTTGAAAGGAGCCCAGGAGGGTGGGAGACTGTGGCCAAGGCAGGGAGCAGCAGTGAGAAGCCCAGGATGCTTGGTCAAGGAGAAGATGCTGGGAGAGGGAGAGGAAAAGGCAGCCACCCCCAAACAGGGTGGAAGGGAACCAGACCCTGGGCCGCATTGGCCCAGGGCATTGGAATCCGACAGACCTGTGTTCAAATCCAGCCAAGTGGGTTGGCAATCTCCTTAGCCCTTCTGAGCCGCAGCTTCCTCAACCAAGGGATAATGGGACAATTGAGCTCCCAGAGCCACTCAAGGACAGGATGACAGCCACAAAGCGCTCAGGAAAGTGCCAGAAGCATGGGAAGTGCTTCAGAAAGTGTACCTTTTGTTACTATCTGGTGGAAATAAGATGGAGGCAGATTTTGGTTTAGTGTAACAGAACCTTGCAACACTTGGAGCTGCCTCACTACAGAGTGCAATACAGGCAGAAGATGAATATTCCAGTGGTCACAATACTGAAAACTCAATGCTTTTGTGTACTTTGCTGCCTACCTGGAATGATTGCAAGTATTTCCTATTGCCTCCAAGAAGAGTTGACGATTATGCTCTCCCTGCCTTTGAGGAAAGGACTATGCTTGGCCCCTATCTGATTACCCCATGTGGACCCCTTCCCACCACCACACTGCAGAACAGCCAATCAGAGGGGAGGGGTAGGAGGCCCACAGCTGGACCAGGGGTGGCTGTCCCTAACCTGGGACAGTGGTTAATGTCACCCCCATTAAGAGAGACTCAGCCTTCTGACAGCACAGAAGCTGTGGAAGCAGAGACTGGCTGGAGAGCAGAGACCGTCTGGTTCTAGAATCAGAGGGCTGGGAAGTGGAGAAGATTCAAGTATGAGAGGGGAGGGGGATGTCACTTCCCCCTCTGAACAGCATCTTTCTTAGAGGGTCACAGTGATGCCTGGAGATGTTCACTGCAGCTTGTGGATTGTGGTTGTGTCTTTTCCCTCCAGCTGAGGGCTTTTCTTGATTCCACTTCCTGCTGCACCCTACAGCCAGTTCTCTGACAAGTTGAGGATTTGGGCTCAGCCGGCAGGGCATGTGGCTGAGCACAGGAGGGAGATGTTGAGGAGTTGAAGCTGACAGGTCTCCCACGGCTGAGCTCACACCCAGTCTCAAGGTGCAGAAGGCAGGGCAGCCAGTCTGCCTCCCAGTACCTTTAGGTGACCAGGCAGAGGGTGTCATGGCCTTGCAAACATGAATCCTGGCAACTGAAGTATGATGGCTGTCACTGGTGCTGCAGAGGAGGAAGCTCAAGAACATAGCTGACTCCCAGACTCACACTGTGCTGGCTGGGGCTTCCTCGTACTGCCTCACACTGGCTGCCTTCTGACTGCCTTTTGTACTGTTGTTCTTCTGCTAGACCTTACATGGTCTTCTGGAGGTGATAAGGGCTGCCCCAAATATATAGCAAACCTTGCATTCTTAGGAGTGAAGTGCCGGCATAGAGAGCTGCTCTTTTTAGGTCTTTAGCTTGACTGAGCCAGGTGATCCTGGAGGTCACACAGCCTCAGACCCTCTTGGGACCTGCAACAATTGTCAGCCTTTGCCACTGGATTTCTGGGTTGAGATTCTTAGTCTTAGTGGAAAGAGGGGCTGGGGTGAAGGTTGATGTCCTCTTCCTCTCCCAGTCTCTTCTGATGGCAAACCATGGTACTTAGATAAAGCTGGTGAGAAAACCAGGACAGTGAGAGGAGTGGGGAACAGGAGGGCCTCACTGTTTAGCACAGATGCTTCAAAGGCCTGCCCTGTCCCCAGGACTACCCGAGGAATGGGGTAATTTCCCTTAGGTGAAATTAGTATTTGGCTGGGTTTTTTATGGCTCTTGATGGAAATTCTGGTATTCTGATCCTGATGGAGGAGTGAGGAGTCTGAAAGGAGAATGGGGCTGATTGTAGTGGAGAGAGGGGAGAGAGGCTGACTGTGGCAGATGAGAGGTGGTATGAACTCTGACAAGCCCCTTCCTGAGGGAGGGGGCCTATTTCCCCTTTCTTTGACTCTGAGCTTGACAAAGTATGAGGAAGCAATGCTCTGACATTTCTGGACCGAGCTTTTAAGAAGGCTGGCAACTTCTGACTGGACGCAGTGACTCACGCCTGTAATCCCAGCATTTTGGGAGGCCGAGGCAGGTGGATCATTTGAGGTCAGGAGTTCAAGACCAGCCTGGCCAACATGGTAAAACCCCATCTCTACTAAAAATACAAAAATTAGCCAGGTGGTAGTGGCATGTGCCTGTAATCCCTGCTACTCAGGAGGCTGAGGCAGGAGAATTGCTTGAGCCTGGGAGGTAGAGGTTGTGGTGAGCTAAGATCACACCACTGCAAGACTGGCAACTTCTACTTTAGGCTCTTGAAGCCCTGAACACCATGTTGAAAGTCCAACCACCCTGCCAGAGAGAGTACATGCAAGCTTTTAGACTATATGGAGAGGGAAAGGGGCCCAGCTGAGCCCAGCCTTCCCTTCCACTGTCCCCACTGAGGTGTCAAGATTGTGAGTGAAGCCACCTTGGACTCTCCCAACCACCTCCGTTGCCAGCTGAATACCTCTGAGTGACCCCAGTGAGTGCCATATGGAGCAGAAGAATCACCCAGCTGAGCCCTGCCCAAATTACCAACTTGTGAAACAGTAGATAAGAATATGCTTGTTGTTTTAAGCAACTAATTATGAAGTAGTTTAAGTGGCTATAGATAACCAGAACACTGGATAAAGGAAGAGGTCATGACCAGGAGCACTGACTCCCAGGTGCCCCTCTGTGGACCCTTGGCAGGCAGTCAGGAGGCATTTGGGCTTTTGCTGGGGTTTACACTTGGAAGCTGGGCTTATTTTGTTCCTCTTAATCTGTTGCTTTAGCAAGCCGACTGTAAGGACCTTGGGCTTCAAGGTATAAACTGGAAATCTCCTCTTTGTCTTTAAATTGCTGAAAACAGGGACCAACTTTGAAATCCATGCCTCCTACCTGCTCAAGGATAATGATACAGAACCAGCAGCAGAGGGTATTACAGCAACATCAATAACGAGATCTGATTAGACCAGAGTGTAAAATTAACATTGTTGCAGTTTGTCCTAAGGAGGGAAGAGTGTTATATACAATATTTACAAGTTGGTTTTGAAACAAAGATTTTAATTGGTTTCAAATAAGCAAATGCTTCTTAGTTTAAAAAAAGGCAAACCCAGGTGTAGTGTAGGATGAGGCTAAGAACTATCAGCCACTGAGTAAATGGCTGCTCTGAAGGTCCCTCTGTCCTCTCATGAAAGCACTATTCTGGCCAGACATTCCTCACCTATTGAGGAGTGGCAAAGCATTCACAAATCTGAAGTCTGACAACGCCCTCACCTTAACATGCTTCTCCCTGGCCCAGAAGAGCTGGCCAAGGGCTTTGGAAAGCTTAGGACAGAGTTTCCTTGAAGAGTAGTTCAGTGCCCACCCAAGTCATACATACTAGGGCCACTTATTAAAATGAAGGCTCTATGATTCCAGCTTGGCTCTATTAACACTGAATCTCTGAGCCTGGAGTCCAGAAATAGGAATGTAACAACTTTTCTAGGTGACGCTCACACATTCTTAAGTCTGAGAACCACTGAGTTTCTCAAAGCCTCTTTTGTCTTCAGATTTGCCTGGAATTCGATGGGAAGATATCTCCTTGAATTGAAATTCATAGAGGGAACCTCTCTCTATATTAAATGAGAGAGAATGTTGAAACACTCCTTTTTTTTTTTTTTTTTTTTTGAGACGGAGTCTCGCTCTGCCGCCCAGGCTGGAGTGCAGTGGCACTATCTTGGCTCACCGCAACCTCCGCTCCCAGGTTTTCTGCTTCAGCCTCCCAAGTAGCTGGGATTGCAGGTGCCCGCCACCACGCCCGGCTAATTTTTGTATTTTTAGTAGAGATGGAGTTTCATCATGTTGGCCAGGCTGGATTCGAACTTCTGACCTCAAGTGATCTTCCTGCCTTGGCCTCCCAAAGTGCTGGGATTACAGGCATGAGTCACTACACCTGGCCAAGAGAGAATGTTGAAGAATTTTAAAGGCCCCTCTCCTCTAAGAGCCTCCCAGGAGAGGTTGTTTCCTCTGAGTCCTCTGGCCTTAAGGTACACTTTTGTTATCTTTCCTGTTCCCTAACCCCTACCCCATTTACAACCCTATGCCAATGATGCTGCTATCTAGATCTCTTAGGCAAAGCTTCATGCAACCAGGCCATGCAGGGGACTGATAGGTTGAGACCAATAAGACTGAGAAAATACAGATAAAATATTGGTTCTAGAATCAGAGGGCTGTGTTTGAATCCCAGTTCTGCCATTCACCATGCACTATTCTACTGCAAATAAATTTTTTTTTTTTTTTTTTTTTTGAGACGGAGTCTTGCTCTGCCGCCCAGGCTGGAGTACAGTGGCCGGATCTCAGCTCACTGCAAGCTCCGCCTCCCGGCTTCACGCCATTCTCCTGCCTCAGCCTCCCAAGTAGCTGGGACTACAGGCGCCTGCCACCTCGCCCGGCTAGTTTTTTGTATTTTTAGTAGAGACGGGGTTTCACCGTGTTAGCCAGGATGGTCTCGATCTCCTGACCTCGTGATCCGCCCATCTCGGCCTCCCAAAGTGCTGGGATTACAGGCTTGAGCCACCGCGCCCGGCCCTGCAAATAAATTATTTAACCTTTCTGTGACTCTGTTGATTGTTCTGTAAAATGGGGACATTAATAGCATCCATCTCACAGGACTATTGTGAGGACTCAATAGGATAATGCACACAAAGTGATTATCTCCTTAATACATGTTAGATATGATTATAATATGGTGGGAAGGGGGCTGGAAGCCATGACAAATGAGGAAAAGTTGAGGAAATAGAGAATTTTTATCCTGGGGAAGACATAACATTGGGAAGACCTGATATTTTCTAAAAAATTAGTGGTTATTATCTGGGAAGATAAACATATTTGTTTGTATAACTTGAAGTGATAGGACTGCAAGTAGTTGTAAAAATTAAAGGGAGAACCGGCGTGGTGGCTTACACCTGTAATCTCAGTACTTTGGGAGGCCAAGGCAGGAGGATGGCTTGAGCCCAGGAGTTCAAGGTCACAGTGACCCATGATCACACCACTGCACTCCAGCCTGGGCCACAGAGAGAGACCCTGTCAAACAAAAACGTTAAAGGGAAATGGACTTCCCCTGAATAAAAGGAAGAATGCAGCCTCAGGAAGTAGAGTTCCCCATCACTCATGTAACCAAAGACAGGTGGCTGAACATGTGGCAGGACAGTGAGGCAGAGCTTGAAACCTGGGCTGGGAGATAGAATATATAAACTTTAAAGATCCTTTCCATCTTGATTCTGTGATTCATGATTCTAAGTTTATTTAAAGACAGCAAGTGTCCACTATAAAAAGGTGAAGAGATAGGTTCTTTGCAAAATGATTCTTAAAGCTGGTTTCTACTTTAAGCTCAGGACACCACCCAATCACCACTGATCAACTGCCTTGGAGACAAAATCTGTTCCCTATAACTTGCATTCACTGGACCCTATTTTGCCTCTTGGGCCACAAAGATTAAGGCCAGTTTGTCTTTTTTTTTTTTTTCTGAGATGGAGTCTCACTCTGTTGCCTAGGCTGGAGTGCAGTGGTAGCATCTTGGCTCACTGCAACCTCTGCCTCCTGGGTTCAAGCAGTTCTCTGCCTTAGCTTCCTGAGTACTTGGGATTACAGGCACCCACCACCATGCCCAGCTAATTTTTTTGTATTTTTTTAGTAGAGATGGGGTTTCACCATCTTGGCCAGGCTGGTCTTGAACTCCTGACCTTGTGATCTGCCCTCCTTGGTCTCCCAAAGTGCTGGAATTACAGGTGTGAGCCACTGTGCCTGGCTGCCAATTTGTCTTTCACACCACGGTTTTTCAAATCCTTAGTGAGCAGTGAGTCCACACCCCTGCTCCCCGACATGAACCAGGTCTTGTCTTTCCTTAAGTAGAATTGCTTGTTGGCAGTGCCTGTCAATGAAGTCCTCACTCCCACTCCAGCTAGTGTTGTTTATATTAAGCTAGGCAGCATTTATGGTGCATGTTTTAATAGGCAGAGCCTCATTAATTTGAAATGTACCTACATTGGGATGAGTTTATCTTTGTACTAATTAAAAAAAAAAAAAAAGAGTTTGCTAAGCATATTTATTGTCTTAAGATTACAGAGCAATGTTTAAGCTTCTTATGAGAAGTAACTGTTTCAAATACCCTTAAGCTCGTTAAAAAAATTACTTGGTCACTTACAAATCCATCCTACCTTTTCACTAAGACAAGTGACTAAAGGACCACCTCCTGGCAACTTTGTTAGTAATTTATTGTTTCCTCTTTGAATTGGTATAAAACTCCCTTCTTAAATGTTTCTCACTCCCAGAAACACAGGGTAGGTGAGGGTGGGTGGACTTATGATGGGGGTGTGGTTTGGGGAAGGAAATGGCTTCCTTGGGTTTGGTGATGGGATTCAGAGGACACCAACTCAAATGCCTTCATACCAGGCAAGTTACCTAGATGTGTGCAGTGAGCTGGGAGCACTTAAGGCAATATGGAGTGGGAACATCAGTGGCAAACTGGAGAAACCATCCCCTCCCAAGCAGTTTATACTTTTGCAAAAGAGTTGGATTTTACTGGCAGATAGCCATTTTGTGATGCTTTTCTTAAACGCTGAATTACAGTCTTGCACAGGAGAGATATGATTGGGTGAGCTTATTAGAGATTCAGGGGTGCACTAACAGGATCTAATGTATAGGGTGTTCGGGCCACTTAAAAGGACATGACACTTTGGGTAAGAAAAATGAATCATAGATGCATCAACAGAACCTATGATGAGATCTTTGAAGGAATACATTTACATAAAGACAGGGAGTAAGGTTCCCAGAGCTAAGGTATTTTGTCTAGGAGATCATTCAGGTTGAAAATGGGTCATGAGAGATACAAATGGAAGGATAAAATGAGCTGCGTGTGTTTAAAGGTGGGGCTGTGCCTGGCAGAGGAGCTGATTAGGAGGCATAATGAGATGCGCTAATTGAGAGTAAGTAATGGAAGGAACTTTGAGAGATGCCTGTTCACAGGACTGAAGGCAAGTGGGACTGAAAGGGTATAATGAGAGGTGTAATGAGGGAAGGGAAGGTGGAACGCTCTCTTGGGTCTCAGGTGTGATGACTCACACACACAGAGGCAAGACAGGAGATGTCTGATTTGAAAGGGTGGAGGACCGGAAGGGCATAATCTGACGAGGTGCAAGGAAGCACAATGCTGGCAGGCCCAGGAGAGGAGGGGGATCTGCAGAGAGGAGCAATAGAGGGGGCTAGGCACTAGGAATGAAAACCCCAAGGTGATAATTATCTTCTCAGAAAAGACAGCCGTGTCTTCGAGTGTTTGAGTCACAGTTTTTGTAAAGGATACAGAGGAGCCGCAACTCCTTCCTTCTGTCTTTTCTTTGGACAATAGCAGAGAAAACAGGCTATTGTGCAGCATGGGCCCTGAAGTAAACTTTTCTGAACCATGTGGGACAGGGATGAGGGCAGTTGTGAAATGTGCTTTTCTTGTAACTTTGAGGTTTCATAGGATCTTGGAGACTGGGTGAGTAGGCTGGGCTGATTGTGGAAGTCAGTGACTCGAATTTAACATTCTCAGCCTGGAACCAAGTCTTCCCATCTCTGTCCCTCGCTAACCCCACCTCACCCCACATCCCCTGTGGCCACAACACTGAGGGCCTGGCTCCAGGGCTCTGCACCTCCCACCCCAGGCCCTGCTTTCCTCTGCAGCTCTGCCGTCCCAAGTTGTCATCTGCTCTGAGAGCACCAAGGTCACCCCCTTGCTAACCTGGTACCTAGTCTCATATAGTTAATGGTGGTAAAGGAATTCCAGCTCCATCTAGGTAACACATGAACTTAAAATAGTCAAGTTTCATGCACAGGGAGCTCTGAATCACCATTTTAGTTAAAAAGGAAAATAAAGTTCTTTTATCTAACTGAATTTTCGAGTTACAATTTAAGTGTGTTTCCCCCTGCAAGGTAGTCTGCGGACGGTTAACTTGTCAACATAATACTCAGTTATCTGGACACAGTAAGTGCCTCACACCTTAGTTTCTATTTCTTTTAATGCTGGCTCCTATGGCTATTCTCTTGTTAACCGTATTCTTCTAAAGAATAACCTGGGAACTTGCAGAAAATTTAAGTATTTTCTACTTAATACCTGCACAATTACAGATCCTGGGGGTGCAGTCACATGACCTGTGTTTTGACAAACTCTCCAGGTGATTCGGATGCAAGCTCAAGTTTGAGTCGCTGTTCTAAAGTTTATAGCAAAGGGTTAAAAGCACCGACCAATATGAAGCAAAGTGGACGAGCTCATTCTGACTCTTCCGTCCCTTAAGCAATTCTACTTAAGGAAAGACATGACCTGGTGCTTGTCGGGGAGTCGGGGAGTAGGGGTATGGACTCACTGCTAAGGATTTAAAAAACTCTGCTATTAATACATCAGGACTCTGTTCTGGAAAAACAACATAAAAGCATGAACATATCAGAGATGTAGGACAAAGGAAGCCACTCGATGTTCATTAAGTGTGTACGATTTGCCAGTCACTGCCTTTACATGTCTGGTTCTGTTTAATTCTTAAAACATGAGGCTGTAACTACTTTACCAGATGAGGAAACCATGCTCAGAGATTAGGTAATTTTCCTAAGAACGCAGATGGTAAGTAATGGATGGGATTTAAGTCCCAGTCGAAGTTAAATGTCTTTTTCTCAAAAGATGATGCCAATGGGTCATTAGTGACAAAATTCATACATAGAAAAAGTATCCAACATTACTGCGACATCTTTATTCTTTTAAAATCACACAGGACACAGGTCTTATTTATTTATTTATTTATTTATTTTTTGAGGCGGAGTCTCACTCTGTCACCCAGGCTGGAGTGCAGTGGCGCGATCTCGGCTCACTGTAAGCTCCGCCTCCCGGGTTCCCGCCATTCTCCTGCCTCAGCCTCCCGAGTAGCTGGGACTACAGGCGCCGCCACCACGCCCGGCTAATTTTTTGTATTTTTAGTAGAGACGGGGTTTCACTGTGTTAGCCAGGATGGTCTCGATCTCCTGACCTCGTGATCCGCCCGTCTCGGCCTCCCAAAGTGCTGGGATCACAGGCTTGAGCCACCGCGCCCGGCCCACAGGTCATATTTAACATTATCCAAGTCTTTTTTGTTTTTTTTTTCTTTTTTTGAGACAGGGTCTCTGTCGCCCATGCTGGAGTGCAGTAGGGCAATCCCAGCTTGCTGCAGCCTCGACCTCCTGGGCTCAATCTATTCTCCCACCTCAGGTAGCTGGAACTACAGGCATGTGCCACCATGCTCAGCTAATTTTATTTTTTGCAGAGATGAGGTCTCACTATGTTGCCCAGGCTAGTCTTGAACTCTTGGGCCCAGGTAATCCTCCTGACTTGGCCTCCCAAAGTGTCAGGATTACAGGTGTGAGCCCTCACACCCGGCCAGCCCTCACACACCAACGTGTGCCATCTTGCACTTTAATATCCACTGTTTATTCTGGGGAAACAGTACTTCACAGTTGCTCAAACATTGCACTACGAGAGTGAAATCTGGATTCAGATCATCATCTTACATTTAACTAGAGGCAAACAGTGTAAGTTTGCTGGGCCCATTTTCTTTGCCCCTGGACTGTCGTCCTTATCCCCACCTAAGGAGTTAGTAACCCAACCCAGCTTATCACCAGCACCAGATCTGGAGCGCAAGCAACTGGCCTTCCCAGTCAGCTCATGGATGAAGATCTTCCATCAATGCAGGCCCAACAGCACCTTCTCCCAGGAGCTCCCAACCCATGTGCCAAGCCCTACAGAATTAACACATAAGCCCTGCAAACCATGTACGAATCATGGTCTAAACAAACCTTTTGAGCTTGTTAATCGGAATATTTTGTAGCATCCAGTCTTATGCTAGTCCAAGAACTCTAGAATCTGTAGAACTGTTGAACCAAATACAAGGAATAAACTCTACTGCCGGCACTCAATTAGCTGCACCGCTGGAGAGGAACAGTGACATGGTGGATTAAAAAAAAATTGGTTCAGTTTGACTTTGGAATGCACTGTTTTTTTTTTTTCAGTAGATTAACTTTTCTAATTATATTTTGCACAGCCTAATATTAACAGGCATTTGTATTCCCTGGGCACACAACATCTGACATTGAGAGCTAGGAGATGCAGCCCAAAAATGTGCTGGTCTCAGAGAATAACAATGTTATGAAAAATCCACGGGTGGATAATGAAGAGGAAGCTAATTATGAAGTGCTCTGCAAATATCAAATCATAAGCAGAGAAGGCAAAATAGTAATTATCTATCGACATGTGGACAGAGTAAAAAAGTTTATTAACATTCTAAAAAGGACAGAAATTTTCAAGAATCATCATTAGTGTTAATAAAGCTTGATGAAAAAATTCGGATGCAAGGAGGGTCAGTGAGTTATTGGGTGGTCTTTCAAGTAAGCAAACCTCAAGCAATAATGCCAAAGCGTTTTAAAAGAGCGTTTAAAATGAATTTTATTCTTTGAATTTTACAAGTAGTCTTTAGAGGCTTCAAACAAGAACTCTGTTGCAAAACTCTAATAAATAGCTTGCCCCAAGTCCCCAAACAAAATGTAAAATGAAATGAGAACTAAACTCAGAAGGATAAGCAAGACTTCAGAATGCTTGGATGTTAGCAATATTTCTCATTTACAAAGAGGTATCAGGCAATGTACAATCTCCTTCATACAAGTCAAAGAGAGAAAGAGACAGACGATTGAAATCTTTACAAAGCACTCCGAAATCTTCCTATTTCCATGATAGAAATGTCACCAGAAAAAAAAAATCCCATGGAGAAATCACAATCAAGAATGAAACTGTAGCATAAAAATCTGGTAGTGAAGGTAGCGGGGAGAAGAGAGGAAAATCCATCCTGTTTCTTTCTGGGATGGAGAGAGGAAGGAACTGAGATTCCTTGGGGGAGGGAACCTCCAATCAGATGCCGCTAGAGTGCTGAATGTTCCCTTAGACCAGAGTTGCCACTGAAAGGGCAGAGGGGTCGGTTTAGTGACAGTTACAAAGGCAACAAACAAAGGGGTCTCCTCAGGTCAGTCGACATTGGCCAGCCCCATGTCTCTGTGCTCTACAGCAGCGAGGGCCTTGGAAGAGTGACCCAGGGGCCCGAAGCAGCCTGCGTCACAAGACAGGAAAAATAGCACATCAATAATTTCTGCAGCGGAATCCTTTGGATGGCCATGAAAGGATGCAGAAAATACCGTGCTGAAATTTCACACTGGGACATGCAGATTTCAAAAGCCCATTCTACTATCACAATCATTGCTTCTAACAATCAAGGATTAAAATTCACAAACATTCACTGTTAGCTTTTCCTAGTTACAAATACTGGTGAAGTCTTGCTCTGGAGAGAAAGATTAATTTAGAGATATGGTCATTTTGAGCAAGCTAGAAAAACCAATTGTGCCACATTTTTTAAAACGACGTATACTTTTGACCAAAATGCATTCAAAATGCATACAGATAATAAGGTTTTAGTTTGGGGGCATTCTGAAATCAATTACTGTTTGGAGCCAGGAAGCTGTAAGATAGGTTGATTCCAATTTAGTGGGGCTCAATTAAGCCAAACAAAAAAGAGTCCTGCAGCACAAGTGGGACCATCTTCCTGGGGAAAGGGAGAAGCAGGAAATGACCTCACAATGCAGGACTGAGAAGGGGTGTGGCCTGCAAGCACTGTCAGAGGTGCTCTGGTTTACTGACTTGCTGTTAAATAACCCTGGTCCTGCTGATCTCTGGAGGACAGGTACACACAGCACTAGCTCATGCACGAGTCATTCAAGGGAGGTAGGCATTTTCTCAAAGCAACTCCCTCTCCAGGCATTTTAGGGAAGAAGGTAAGGAAATATCCCTCTCTACTCCCCAAACAAGTTATAAAAACATTCTTTTTCTAGGAATAATGACATTTGTTAGAATAACAAGGGAAAGCTTGGGTTACCTGAAGTTGATAAGAAAGCTGATGGGAATAGAGGCAGATGGGCCAGGGGGTGCCCTGGTCCAAGGCCCAGTTTCTTCTTAAATACATAACAGATAAAGATATTGTGCAAAAAAATAAAGACATTCACATTTTAGCAGTTAAACTTTTACTGTTTAAAATTTTTATTTACTTTTTTTGTTTTTCTTTTCTACAAAAGGCAGGTGATGATTGTTGATCTGCAACTATTGTGTTGTGCACTCCCCGAAAGGGGGCAGAGTAGAAAGCCAGGGAAGGTGCTCTGAGGATGCTTTCTATGGAAGGAAAAGGGCTGCAGGACACTCACTGGAGGGAGTGTCCGGGCCCTTCTCCTGTCCTCCTCAGCCTTCCCTAGCTCATGTCTATGGTGTTGAAGACCCATTCCGTGAACTTCTTCAGCTTGTCCGAGGCGTTCTGGGACTCTTCCTGTAGCCTCAGGTTGTCCTCTCGCAGGTGCTGCACCTCTGCCTGAAGGTGGGCTTTGTCTTCTTTTTCCTGGGAGGTAGAGTGAAGTAGAAAAGCTAAGAGGTGTGGCCCCACCTTGCCCAGCTCTTCTGAGAAGTAGCTATGGACCTGTTTTGATCTTTTGCCCATTTCTGTTTTTTGTTCCTCCAAACACCTGTCTAAACAGCCTGGTAGCAGGTGCTAAGACACTCTCAGCTCAGGGAACAGGGCTTCTAGAGAGATTCAACCTCGCAGGATTAGCTGTAAGTAATGCTGGAATGTAAGTACATTAATGTGTATTTTAACGTCCTTGTTAGTCAGGATTGTCTTAAATTTTAGACAATTGTTTTGGTGGTTGATGTCTTGGTATAGTCAAGGCCGCCCCAAAGACAAAACATTCAGTTCTTTTGGTGCAAAAGCCCCAATAACACCAACTACATGGGAGTCTGGGCTACCGACACATTACACAAGGAGTGGGGAGGCCAGGAGAGGACCCAGATGGGGCTGGCTGGGGTTCAAAGCTTTTCACAAATTAGTGAACAGTTTTTCTGTATGCCTGATGCCGAACACCACCTTGCACTGTGTGTTCCGGTGGCAACTGAGATCCCTGCAGCCCCAAACATGTGCAGGCACCGGGAAGACACCCACATCTTATTTCACTACGCTACTTAAAAAGGGCTCTCAAGGTTCAAGGGCAGTTTGCACAGACTGGGCAATTTGCTTTGAGAATACGTGTTTACCTTCTTCAAATCTTCCCGAAGCATCTTCAGCATACCTTCCAGCTGGTCCACTTTAGAAGCCAGAGTGGGAGAGGAATCTTTACTGCTGGGAACAAGAAACAAAAGACCATGTTGGCAGGGGCCTCCATGGCTGGGATTTTTTTTTTTTAATCTGAGGAGGCTGTATTTATAAAATGGTTTTCAATGTCAAATTACTCGGTATGGTGACCCAATGAGTATTTTTACTTTACAAAATAAAATGGTAATCTTAAAAAAAGGTAATACAAGCTTGAACTGCAGGAAATCAATAGCTTCCTTTGTTAAAGATGCTGCATCTTCACGACTAAAGAATGAAGCGCAATAGTGAAAATGGTCTCTCTGGCAGCATAAGAGGTACTTTCTGGCAGACATAATTGTCAAACAGTAAAATGATTCCCAGGGAGGCTCTGGGATCTCTAGTGGGCTTTGAAAGAGGAGTTGCTCCCCTGTGTGTGGGAAGGAAGCTGGGGAGCTGATGTGACAGGCAGGTTGTCTCTGGTCCCCAAGTGTGTGGTCTTAGCTACTCATGCAATTGCAGCTAAGGCATCATGCCTACATCTCAAACCACTAGGACTCAGCAAGCGCATGTATAAGCATGACCATCAGTGACACTGTGGAAGATACTGAAAACCCAGACTGCAGGACTACACAGCCCAGACAGCGGGGATACTTAGAGCAAATGCTCTCTCCTACCTGACCCAACTGGTCCTGAGGGCATAAATGTATTATGGCATTAAATAATAATGAATATTTGTCATTATGGCCATATAAGTCATCAAGAATAGTTTAATTATATCTATTGTATTTAGTTACAAAGTGTTCTGACTAAAATGTAAAGTGGCCCCGCGGTGATGAGCTTCACTCAGCTATTCCGTGTGGCTTCCATCTCTTCTCCCCATAGCTGCAGTCACTGGCAGGTGTGACACAAGGTACAGAGTGCTGCCCTCGCACGGGGACCAACCTGCTGAAAGGCTTCATCTGGGCCAGAGCCTGGTCCTCCAGCTGATCACTGTTGGATGCAGCACTCAAGGGGCGATGGTTTTCATCACTAGCAGCAAAAAACGAGGCTCTCTGGACTGGAAAGGAGAGAAGAAACCATTGAGTATTTTGGAACCACATCCCTGGGCCCTATCTATCAAAGTCAACAAGTGGTCTAGCTGGCAGTCATGTCTAGTATTTCCAGTGCAGGATGCACTGGAAATCTTATTTCCCAGCTCTCACAGGGAAAAATATGAAAATAAGTAAGAGGATTGTACCATTGTAATTTCCCTTTAAAAAACATTTGTGAGTCAATTTCTAGTCCCCCCTCATCACAGTAGCATTCTATGAAATGTTTCTCTGGAAACAGTCCTTGTGCCAAATTTCCAGACCAAGGCTTTCCACTCAGCAATGAAATAAATACATTCGAGAGCTAGCATTATACTTAAAACTTCTTGAAGTATGTCTTCCACAAGATTCCTGGACACTCTGGTTGGCTTTAACATAAATCCATACCACCTGTGTTCCAAAACATACCAAGTTAAAATTTAAGCCAAGAAAACTAAATCAAATTTAAAATAATCTCCTATTAAAACCCAAAACTTCTACCATTTGTATATGAAGGAGATTAACCAACAAACTGAAAAATCAAGTTAGAACGAGGTATTTCCATCTGCTAGATAAACAGCATGAAGGTAAAAGCATCCGCTGCTGGCCACTCCATGGCTGCCCGACTTACAGGTTCTGTGGCCTCGTAAATTTCCCCCCAAAATTCAAACTTGACTGAATAGCAATTTTCAATTCTCCTAATTAAGAGCAACAACAACAACAAAAACAGAAAAAAAAATCACCTGCTATAATTTTGTAAAGAATAAGAACTATACATTTTAGAAAGATCTTTAAATGTAGAAAAAAGTCAGTCTTCATTCAAAAAACAAAACAAAAAACCCAGCTGACAATCTTATGTCTACACACACATACTGCACTACTTTTTCTGTTTTCATTACAGCAGACAGGATCAGTACCAGTCTGAGGACCTGCATTTAAGAACTGCCAGCCTGAAGTGAGCACACGGCCAGCAGGCTGGCAAGGAGACAATGCAGACAGACAACATGCTACTGCACACGGAGACGAGGGAGAATGGCAAGGGAGACGCCCCACATTTGTCAGGACAGGCACGTGGCCAAGCAGGGCAAGCACTGTGACACTTAGCAACAACGTCTTTGCGACGTGATGAAAGATCCTCTCTGGATACGTGTTCTTTTCAGTCAAGGGACAGCTGGGATTCTTCTCCCCACTGCCCTTCCCATATACAGAGGAGGTGAGGCATTCATGTTATGAATCCTGTGGAGGAAACACCAGGTGGCATTTGATTACATAAAATGTGCTTAAGTGTCCAGCTTAGGGTCTGGTCCCTACTGAGTGCTCAGTAACTGGTAGCTCATCTGGTGAGGCACATATGTTGTGTGTCCAGAGAAGTAGAGTGGACGGAGACTGCTCACTCCGCCGGCACCCTGCAGGGTAGCCCTGCAGGATCCTGGGCTGTCCTGTGTGGATTCAGTGGACTCACCCTCGTAGGCTTTGGCAGCATCTACCAGGTTGGACCAATCCAAGTCCGCAGCAGTGTCAGGCAGGGGCATCAGGCCAGGGTCGGGCATAGGCTGCCTGCGGGTCTCCTGGATGTCAGTGAGGGAGCTGTCGGAGGCCGAGAACTCTCCTGCAGGAAAGGAGGAGGAATGAGATGCTTCTTGTGCCTGTGGGAGAGCCACTCAAAACTTACCTGTTTCCTGTTACCACAACAGATTGTAAGCCATTTGTGACTGTTATCAATGTCCAGGTTAGCAGGCTGTTAGTGGCTATTCTAAAGCTGACTTGAAATAGGAATGGGCTTCCTCTAGTCTGTCTTCATTTTTTTACAACCTCCCATTCTCTCCCTTCCAGCAGTGAGTCATGGCCAAGTTAGTTTTGCACTGAGGCACTATGTCTGCTTTTGTGAGAGCTGTCTGTCCACAGCAGGGCCTGGCCAGCACTAGCACCTCCTTTCCCGCAGAGCCAAGGGATTTGGGCCGGGAAGAAGAGGCCTACTTCAATAGAGAGCTGGATTTTACAGCCAGACCAGGGATGTTTCTTCCTATTAGAGGGGACAATAGGGCTTATTTTTTAAAACTTTTTTATTTTTTGAGACAGAGTCTCACTCTGTAGCCCAGTCTGGAGTGCAGTGGCACAATCTCGGCTCATTGCAACCTCCGCCTCCCAGGTTCAAGCAATTCTCCTGCCTCAGCCTCCCAAGTAGCTAGGACTAAAGGTATGTACCACCATGCCCAGCTAATTTTTGTATTTTTAGTAGAGATGGGGTTTCACTATGTTGGCTAGGCTGGTCTTGAATTCCTGACCTCGTCGTGATCCACCTGCCTCAGCCTCCCAAAGTGCTAGGATTACAGGCGTGAGCCACTGCACCCAGTTTAATAGGGTTTGTTTTTATCTGGCCTGGGAGTGGTAAGGGACGGAAGGCCCATGCCTGCCCTGTCTGCTATTCAGGGGCAGCCCACTGGGTTCCATGGTCAAAGGTGTCCAAGGGGGTGTGAGGGGCAAATCAAGGGATGTGAGTGTGCTGGGTTACTCAGACAGAGCTAAGACAGGAAGGTGATTTTAGGGGTGGAACTGGTATTATTCTTCCCAAAGATGCAGTCATCACATGAGCTATTCTTTGGATCAATTTTGGGTTGCAGCAGTCTAACATCCCAAGCTCTTCCTAAGGGGACAATTTATTGAATACAAATATTAAACCACTGTAACAACAAACTGACATATTAACAACTAAGCTCTGCTTAGCCTGGGGCAGGGAGGACTGGGCAGAGTGAGCCACCCTGAACACTGAAGGCAGCTCCTACTGCTCAGGTTAATGCAGGCAGATAACAGGAAGGGTGGCTGTTGGGGTCCAGGGAAAATGTTGCTCATGACATAAAAATGTGCTCAGTAGGCAGAAGCTGGGTGGAAGCGAGGGCAGAGCAAACCACTCCACGAGAAGGAGCACCCTTGGAAGGTGACTGCAACACTCAGGTCCATGCAAACACAAAGTTAAGCTAAATGCTCGCTAGAATACTTAAGTGACTCCAGAAAGACCTGTTTACCAGGAGTTAAAGAGTTTCATGTATTATGACAGCCCGGTAAGCCAGTGTATTAAGTGCTTTGTTTTCCCTTTCAAATTACAAAAAGAACTTCTCTGAAGTACAGCTGCTGGTTATTACTGTGCTTAAAATTAGCAAAATTATGAGTAAATGGAAGTTAACAAATACTGCAAGATATTAAACGTTAAGTTCTACTTAAATGTGCTCCCACCAAGGGTAAGTAGGAGGAACAGATAATTCTGTAACTCACAACCCTTCTGCCCTTTTATCTCTGGGGCCCGACTTTCCATGTGGGGGATGAAAGAAGTCACCCTTCCTCATTCCCCAAACACATTTCAGTGGAAGTCACCAAGCAAGGTAGGGCTGAGGGATCAGCCCAATGAGGACTGCTTGGTTAGGATGTGAAATCACTGCACCTGCTATCTTATTCAGGAAAACAAGAAAAGCTGATGGGAAGGGCCTCAGAGAGGGCTGCCTGTTCCTTCCCTTCCACTGTGGACTCACATGGGCCCTTTAGTCCCAGGACTCCTCGTCTGGACAATGACCATGTGTGGGAGGCAGATTTCTGGGCTGCTCTTTTGGAATGTAGGCTTCTACGACTCAGGGCCTACTCTGACATGACACATGCAGAGAAGACTTCACAAAGGGGTTACACCTTTACACTGCAAAGGCAAAATTAGAAGTACAGGGAAATAAGAGAGCAATCAAAGTAAGGCAGGAATAATGGAATTCAGGGAAGACTGACCCTGATGTAGGGAGAGGAGGAGAGAAAAAGGTTAGGGACAGGAGGTCACTACCACAAGGCTTATTCTGGAGTCTGATGATAAAAAGTGGTCATTTCATGTGCCAACCTTGGTTCATTGGAGGTGACTTCCTGGAGCAAAGAGAACCCAGATATAAGCTGCAGGTGGATGGGGGAGGAAGCAGGGGAAGCTGGCATGAGCCTTGTGTGATGCCTGCCGGGGCGAGCAGGGTGGGTGGGCCTGTGCTGCTGAGCAGTGAGTAGGACGGAGACATGGAGGAACATTCATGAGCGTGGGCTGACAGCTCAAAAATAAGGCAGCAAAAGCAAGAGATGTAAAGAAATTACTGTTCCAGAGAAGCAGCAGAAGGAAAAGAAACGTGGGTATGAATGGACACCAGAGATATAAAAGCTGCAGCAGAGTTCGCAGAAGGAAAAAGGACAGAAGGGAGGAAGGGTGAGAGCAGTGCATCTGGTAAAAGATCAGGAACACTGGTTCCATGACAGGCATCTGCTGTGCTGGGCCACAGCTATGAGGGGAGGTGTAGAGCCCTGGAATGGGGTGGGACAGAGACAGGAAAAAGGGAAAAACCAAATTTTAAATCCCGAGTCCCAGAACATGGCCCTTAATAAAACTGGGATCTAGCTGGGTCACAAAGCAAACAAGGCATATGTGGACCAGGTGCAAGAACATGGAGGTACCCATTATCCACAGGCCTTTTCCTTACATAATGCTTGCCTGCTCACTGCATGAATAAATCAATGAGTCAACAAATGAGTGGTTGACACCACAGGCAATTTCCTTACAGCCTGGGAAAGACTGAGAGCAATGGCAAGTCTGGGTTCTTACGGTGGCTATAGGAAGCAGTGGATACAACTCTCTAAGAAATAACTAATCTAGTGCTAGCCAAATTTGCTCAATCAAAACAGCAGCTGGCATGGTTGCTAAGAATACCAATTCCCAGACTACTCTTTTGGAGATTCAAATTCAGGAGGTCTTGGGTCCAGTGTGGGAATCTGTTACTTCTAGCAAGCATCCTGGGTGACTGTGGTGGTCTGGGATTACAGGAGAGAGAGGGCAAATGACGAAGGGGCGGGTGAGCTGAGACCATCTGAGCATGGATACAGGACCCCTCTCTGAGCACACCGAGTGGCAGCCACGTCTGGGGACACTGACCATCATCAACAGGGCTGTCCAGGCTGCAGCTGAAAGACCACTTACCATGCAGCGATTTCATTCCTAAGGTGTAAGAAGGCCTCCTCAATGGGAGTGACTTGGGGAGAGAAGGGTACGTGCTACTGAAGAGGACATCGTTGGGCAGGGCTTGGTCCAGAAGTGATGCCCTGGAGGTGAAAAAGTGCTCCCTCTGGCTACTGTAAATGCTCTCGTCCGACAGTGTTCTGTGCAAGGCCCGCCGTGAGGTGGGGGTGCTGGGGAAAGGAGACTGAGGAGAGGAGAGTGCGTGGAACTGAAAAACAGGATCGAGACAAAAGAAAGTCAATTTTCTGGTTCAGATCCCTGAGACCAAGGTTGGGGGAGGGTGGGATAACCAAGTTACTGGTTCAGATACACCCCCAGCAAGGAAGCTTCAGGGCCCACTGTCTATTTCTACATCCTCAAGGAGCTAACCCAAGAGTTCCTGGTCGTTATTGCTTAGTCTGGCACGCTGCCTGCAGTCTATCGGTGCTCCCTATGTGATTCAGGTATGTGATCAAGTGGATTTATCAAGATCGTGTGTGGTTAAAAACAAGACTTTAGGATCAGACAAATGTGACTTTTATTTAAATCCTGTGTCTCTCACCAAATCATACAATCTCTCTGAGCCTAATTCCTCGTTTGTACAATGGGAGCACAAAACCTCTCGGGATTACCACAGGGATTAAACAAAACGCTGGACTGAGCACCATGGCGGGTGTCAGTGGCATGAAGAAATGGTGTTATGGCCCCTGGGGGAACAGAGAGCCACAGTGCTAGGAGGGTGTCCTGATAAGCTTGTCAGATGATAACATGCTTGCTGGGCAACAAGGGTATTTGATCATCAAAATATTTTAACTCATATAGCAGGTAGCTCTTGATTACTAACTTATACCAACTGAATCTATCAAGGTAGATACATTTCATGAGTTTTGGAGAAAGTTTATTTTTTGAAGATGCATTTCTATTCATGAAATAAGAATAGGGTAGGCTGGGCATGGTGGCTCATGCCTGTAATCCTAGCACTTTGGGAGGTCAAGGTGGGCAGACCACTTGAGGTCAGGAGTTCAAGACCAGCCTGGCCAACATGGTGAAACCCCATCTCTACTAAAAATGCAAAAATTACCCAGCCGTGGTGGTGCACCTGTAATCCCAGCTACTTGGGGGCTGAGACAGGAAAATCGCTTGAACCCAGGAGGCGGAGGTTGCTGTGAGCCATGACTGCGCCACTGACCTCCAGCCTGGGCAACAGAGTGAGACTCTGTCTCAAAAAATAAAGAAAGAATAGGGAAGTCATCTTTATAAATAACAAATAACTACATATTTATTTATACGTGACAAATAGTTCCAGATGTATCTCTTATTGACATCTTTTGCCTTTGTGACCAAATCTGATTTTACTTGAGATTTTTTCTGCAAATAGCAAGCTTCTGAGAATCCCTTGCACTGAGAACAGCAGACACATTAAAAATAGCAACCTGAAAGGCAACAGAACATTTGACCCATGAACAATAAAGTCATTCTGATTCAGTTCCTCTTGGGCCACTGTCTGCGTCGATAGGGAAAATGATGTGGAGAACAGGTAAAGACGTGAGGAGGCTGTCACCACTGGTTGAAAGCCACCCTGGGACTTCCCATGATACTTTGAAGGGGCAGACAGAGAATGATTTAGCAAATGCTCCATTTGGTGGGCTGAAATACACAGTGGATACACAGGGCCTAGCATGCTTCCACTCAACTAGCCAGGGGTGAACCAGGTCCAAGCTACCCTCAATGTGGTATGCACAGCTGCTGCATAAATACCAAAAGATTATTAATCAAACACATTGTTAATACACCCAAGGTGTGACCAACTGGGTAAAAATTATGTTCACTTTAAAAAAATTCATGATGAATTAAATCCAAAGTACATACGTACTTGTCTAGAAACTAAATTGTTGTGATAAATGCTTTGAGAGAGAGAACTTGGAATGAAAGTGACAATTTCCCTTCTCTTTTTGTGGAGAAGAGTGAGCATTAGAGCCATTATATGGCTTGCTAACTGTAATTTTCTTAAAAAATAAAACCAGATTAAAACCAAAACCAAAAAAAACATCTTCACCTGCAACGTTCTAGGACTATCACATAAGGCTCCTGCCTGCCAGGTCAGATCTCAGATTTCGGTACGGAAAAACTGCTGCTAAATAGTTTTCAGCACCCCTGGTTTTAGTAAAGGGATTTCCTTTCCAGTATCCCCACCCTGACGGTTTTACAGGTGTGAAATCCTCCGCCAATTCTAGTTTCAGCCTCTTTGGGAAACGTTAATATGCGTCAAGGCCATGAACAGCTACCTTGAAGAGCTTCTTTAAGCAGCGTGCCCTGTGAAAAGCTAAAACACCCTGCACTGAAGGGAGGCAGGGCAGGAAGCAGAGGAAGCAACCTACCCCAAAGGTGTTCTGCTCATTCATTAAAAGGTAGGAGAACACAGCCTTGTCCGAGAATGTTGGGATGGCCCCTCGCCCCATCCTCTTCAACTTTAGTCTTAAAGGTTTACAGAACTATCTGCTTCCCAAGAGCAGCCCCTGCCTGCCTTGCAGGTTGTACCTGGGATCGCCCAGGAGCGCTGCCCGGTGTTACCAGCCCTTGGGAAAGAATCACAGTGGAGTGGGATGGCACTGGAAGTGGGATCACACCTGGAAGGGATTTCAGAGGACATTCGAGAAGGGGGCTGGTTCTAACTTGTGCTCCAAGGAGGCCCTAAAGGTTCCTTATAGCACCACTGCTATGGAGAGGTTCAAGTGGGACCCAGGAGTCCAGGCCATCCCATCCCTCCCATAAGAGAAACTCTGCTGTCTGAATTCTATATAATGGGGTTCCATGTGTGATTAAAAAAAAAAAAAAGGCTTCCTGAGCTTTAAGACTGGTTGGGCACCACTGATCTCCTCTGGTCCTCTATCTCACAGTTGAGGAACGGGGCCTGGAGAAGTGACGTTTTGCTTCATGCCAGTCTCCTGTTCTCTCATTCTTTTCAGTGCCCCTGGTTATTAGTGACATGTGTCACCTGCACTGACAAGAAGCTTTTCCTAAATACTGGAGCCACATGAAGCCTCCTCCTTTGGTATATACCTGAGAGCACTGGCACAGAACAACTGTCTGTTCACTTGTCAGACCGTATGCCACCCTTGGGGAAAATAAGGTTATCCCATCTCTGCTTGCCAGTGAGGTTTCTTAGAGTGCTGCAGCTCTGCCACTGTTCTTGAGGTCCTTGCTCTCCTGGCAAATGAGCCTGGGAGTGACCCTGCCACTCAATATTAACAAAAGCTCATAGGTAGCACTGGCTATCCAGGAAAACCAATGTGGCACATGAGTGGCTTCGGAGTGTCACAGCCCAAAGCTGGCCATGACACCTAGTATCCTGAAGTCTGAGGCAGTGGTTTGGAGCCTTGAGCCAGGAGTGGCCTGGAAGACCTCTCAAGGGCATGCCAGCCTTACTGACACAGCAGAGCTTCCATCATTCAGATGACGACTCTCAGAAGACAAAGGGAGCTAAGCTAACTCATCTGAAACTAAACCTGCTCAAATAAGATGAAACTGGAGAGAGAAAACCTGAGCCTATTCCCAGTTCCTGCTCACTGTGATGGTTTAGCCAGCACAAGCACTTTCTTCACAGAGTCTCACAGTAATACAGTCACAACATAAAGAAAGCACACTCCTGTTTCAAATAGGAATGCTAAAGTAATTCATTTTGGAAATAAAAGCCAAGACCTGGAATAAGGACAAAATCAAACATTTGCCTTCAATTATTTCTACTGCGTAAGTAAATCAAAAGAATGAAGGCTCCGAGCTTGCCCCTTGCCAAAAATGTTAAACTAGGAGTTGGAAGAAAAACTCCACTCAGGGCAGGTTTTATTTCCCTTTAACCTCAAAAGAAAAATCTGAAATAATTTTTATTTTGAAACTGGTACTGAAACATTTTAATATACCTCTTTGGGTTTTGATGGATAAAGAAAGAAGTTTCAAGCACTATCTTTTGCAAGGTTGCTAAGGAAACCATTTGTGCCCTGAATGATGAGTCAGAACTGTTAAGTGCTGGCTTATGAGACGGAAATTACAGAAATCAAGAGTGGCTACATCTGTACAATGATTTATTAACATAAATCATGTTAAGAAATCATTTATTTCTCAACGAAACTCTAGAGTGGTCCTTGGGGGTACATTCAGTTCCTATGAATGTTGATTTTTTAGGTTTAGGGGGTTTATCTGGTCTGTCTGGGGAGATGCACACACACACACACACACAGACACATGGTGCTGGGGAAGCCTGAGGGCGACAGCCCCACACAGCCGCTCCACCCGCCATGCCTCTTGCACTCTGATCACAGTGTGAAGCTGGTGTGTGGTTTAGGAAATATTCTAGCTTCCACTTCAATCAATTCAATTCTCAAGGTCCTTCTTAAAGCTTTCTAGTCTCTTCAAATAGACTACAAATCATCCACCTAAGAACCTAGAGAACAGAAAACTTCAAAGTTTGCAGCCATAACCTTTCTGGGGGTGCACTCCCTTCTCGTAGGAGACCCAGAAGACCTCAAACAGAAATACCTATACTCAAGAGTGACATAAATTCAGGCCCAGCTCAATAAACACCTATTCCAATCCTCAGGGGTGTGAGACTCCACACTTTATAGAACAAGAAAGGAGAGAGCCTTAAGTGAGTTTCCAAAGGTCCTACAAGCTGAGACAAGTACACAAACCTTTCCACGTGGTCACATAAAGGTCTAGGTGACACACAAACATACACACTGGACAGGTATTCAGGACTTGGTGCAGAGAGACTGGGTTTTAGAGAAGACATTTACAGTCTGGAATTCTGAGATAAAATAGAAGGCTTTATGAAGTCACGAGAGTTTGGAAAGTTCTGAAGGTGTGTGGGTAGACTTAGATTGCTGGACTGAAGCAGCAGCTGCACGTTTACTTTTGGGGGTGTGGCGATGAGAGTGACTGTCTATCAGGCAGTTTCTCTGAGTGAAGAGAATACCGTATACGGCCAGTAGGTTTGCTGGACAGGGTCAGGAGCAAACGGGGCCATTTCTGAGAAGAGGAGGACCCTCTGGACAGAAGACAGTAAAACCCTTGTGGAAAACGTTCTAGCTTTCCATAGGAGCCACAGGTGTCTCTGCACAGTTTCCAAGAAGTCATATCGCCTAAGTGATGTTCAGGGAATCATGCACTCTGAGCAGGATACAGTAGAAGAATAAACAGCTGTAGGGGTAGGACCATGTTAATAGAAACGATGACTAATGAGACGTGGCTGCAGGGACAGAGCATTGTCAAACACTGTGGACCAGTTATTAGGGAAATGGGATGATAGCAGGAAGTGAGACTCAGTGAAGAGCAGCCAGTAACCGGCACTTTCTGGAAAGCGTGACTACGGTTAACAACCCCATCATGTCTGGCTTGTTTCTAATTGCCATCTACCCTGAGCTCTGTCTTGTACCTTAAAACTCTTCTGTGATTCAGGAGTTGGGCTTTCAAGGTCGATTAGTTTCTTTAGATCTTCTTCAATGGTGGACTTGGAGGTTGGCTTAGGAGATGCCCGGAGGTCTCTGGTTGAGGCACGCAGCCTGGTGTGGGCTATTTCATTGCCATCACTCTGATGACGCCTGGAAAAAAAGGGAAGAGATGATAGATACCAACTCAACAAGGTTGGCTCAAGGGCACGACAGGCTCTAAAGAATGTAAGTCAATAGAGAAATATTATGTGGAGAAACAGATAATTACTTCTGCTTATATCAAAATCTACTCATATAAACGCTTACTGAAGAAATAAAACCAATTTGAAACACAAAATAAAATCTGATGAATAAGTCACTCTTTTAAAGAAAGCTATTAGTTTTACTAAGCCAAAATTAGCAACAGGTTTACTAAAAGACCACAAGGTATACATCCAAAATGCAACCTTTGCACAAATGAAAACAAAATAATTGAATGAATCATTTAATGTTTTGCTGTACTACCTTGTCAAAAAGTCCTTTATTTTCAAGGGTACTCACTCACTTTCTAATATTCCCTCTGGTGCCTACTGGCCTAGTTAAGAACTACATGGGAAGGCTGTGATTAATATAATCAAAGGGACTAGTATGGTCTTAGCACCAGAGGGGCAATTATTCTGAAGTGTATCCTTCAAACACACTCCTTTTGAGATCTAAGATTCTCAAATCCTAACATTTTGCAATACATCTTGTTTAAGAAACGAGGCAGAGAAATAATTTAAGAAAATATTACTTACGAAAAAACATAATAATCCCACCAACAGACCAACTCCTCCCAACCCCCTAGCCTGGTCTCTTTTGTTTTAAGAGATTACTCCAAGGTTTTCTACTCTCCATCATGTTAAAAGCAAGCCACCAGCAAGGGAAGCAAAATAACTCTTACTTTCTCGTGTCCATAAATCCCACGGAGTTTATGGTTCCTTCAGGTTTTTTCCATCCAATTAGGTACTTGCTAGTAGCGCCCTGGCGAGGGTAAAAACTCCTAGGACCAGAGGAGGAAGAGGAGGAGGAGGAGAAGGACGGTGCGAGCTGTGAGGGGGCGGCTGGATGAAGCTCTTCTTTAGGTGAACTTCGGGCACTGGTGAAAACCACTGGGCTGGCAGAGTGTCGGGAGCTCATGGTACTGAGGAGAAGCAGGGCAAAGACGTGTATCTCAGGATCATTATGTCAGCTATGAAAGTGTTGCCCGGGGTACGGGTGATGGCTGGGTGGAACAACAGTGAATTTTTCATGAACTATTAACAGCGATGGCTGGCTGGCCTTCCTGGTTTTCTCACTATAATTTAAATGTCTGCTCTCAAAATGACAGATGGCTACTAGCGCTTCGTCTGCACTTTAAAAAGTAAAAATACTTAAGACTGTCAGGGACACTTTCAAACACACTGGCACCACCGAAGTTTGTCACAGAAGTTTGGCAGTGGCAAGAGACAGGAGAAAGAGAAGCAAAAGGTCTACCGTCTCCATGCCTCTGTCTTGCTTTCTTCACAACTAGGGATTGTGGGGATTGTGGTGATGCTCTCTAGGACTAAGCTGAGGAGGGGAGAGGAGACTGAATCAGGGCTATGGCTCTTCAGACTCACATCCAAGGCCAGTGGGCACAGTGAGCGCTCCCTCCCCATGGCAGCTGGCATTCATATCGGCTCTGGAGCCCGCTCATCAATATATTTGAAACATCAGTTAAAGATTACAAAACTAGGGCTGGGTGCGGTGGCTTATGCCTTAATCCTAGCACTTTGGAAGGCTGAGGTAGGCGGATCATCTAAGGTCACGAGTTCGAGACCAGTCTGACCCACATGGCGAAATCCCGTCTCTAAAAAAATACAAAAATTATCTGGGAATGGTGGTGTGTGCCTGTAATCCCAACTACTCAGGAAGCTGAGGCAGGAGAATCACTTGAACCTGGGAAGTGGAAGTTGTGGTGAGCCAAGATTGCACCACTGCACTCCAGTCTCGGTGACAGAGAGAGACTCCATCTCAAAAATAAAAAAGATAATAAAACTAAAGTCTACATGACTAAAGAGTCCAAAATTTAGGGGTTTCAAGAATTCCAGAACAGAAAAAGGCAGGATTTTCAAAATAAGGTATGAGAGTTTTAGTTAACTAAAACTCATGTAAACATAGAAGGCCTTTAACTGTAGGATTTTCATACTTCCTGCCCAGTGGTCTCACAGGACCACACTATTTGAGCCTTTCTGAGTTCTCCAGCATGGGGTGAAACCAAAGATGGCTGACTCTTGCTACAACAGACTTTCAGTTATTTTTACTTGAGGTTTAATTAATGGTCTGTGGTCCCAAAGCATTCCTCAATGGCACTTTCATTTCTCAAAAACGAACGGTCCTCACCTAAATAAAGTATGGACTTTAGTTAATAATACTGTATCAACATTTACTTGGGGAGGAAGATAACTGAATAGAACCCTCTAACAACTGTCCCTCCACAGGAACACCAACTCGCACAACTATCCACACAATAAAGCACCTTCATAAGAATCCAAAATCAGGTGAGCGATCACAGTAACTGCTTGTCACATCATATCAAGGGGAAAGAGTCACTGAAGAGGGTGGTAAAGATGGTCCTGCATCGCCTACGCCCCCTCCCCCACCCTGGCACAGCAGCTTGGAGAGAGAATCTGTGCACATCAGGGAGGGAGAGGGTGTGGGACTTTGCTTCGGAACTCACTGCTGGCCTGTCACAGCAGAGCACAACACTGAGCAGAATTCTGCTGGCACCCACGGACAGAGCATTTAGACCAGCTCTGGGTCAGAGGGAAATTCTCAGCCACAGTGGGAGGAAGCTGAGTCCCAGCTGGTTCCGCCACCCAATACCGTGCTATCTTCAGGTCTGACCCCGTGCAGTGCCAGCTGTGGTGGCCATGGGAGTGCTTGAATCACCTTCCCCAACTCCAGGCAACCCAGCACAGAGAGAGACTACTTCTGAGAGGGAAGAGAGAAGAGACATTGTCTAGCAACCCAGAGAATTCTCCCTTATCTTGCCCAAACCCATCAAGGCAGCGCCTCTTGGAGCTGGTGAGAGTTAAAGCGTTCCTGGACTGAGGGCGCCCCCTAGTGCTGATACATCTACAGTGATCACAAGCTTAGATCACAATAGTCCTATTTGAATACATGGAAAGCCTTCTCTGGAAGAACCAGTACAAACAGGCCCAGGCTGCCAAAATTGGAATAAATACCTAACTCTTCAATGCCCAGACACTGATGAATGTACACAGGCATCAGGAACATCCAGGAAGACATAACCTCATCAAATGAACCAAATAAGGCACCAGTGACCAATCCCAGAGTGATGCAGAATTCAGACAGAGAATTCAAAATACCTGTCCTTGAGCAAGTTCAATAAACTTCAAGATATCACAGAGAAGGAATTCTGAATTCTATCAAAAATTTAACAAAGAGATGGAAATAGTAATTTAGAAATCAAGCAGAATTTCTGGAGTTGAAAAATTGAATTGACAAACTGAAAAATGTACCAGCTTCTCAACAGTGGAATTGATCAAGCAGAAGGAAGAACTAGTGAGCTCAAAGACAGGCTACATGAAAATACACAGTCACAGGAGAAAAAAGAAAAAAGAATAAAAAAGAATGAAACATGCCTACAAGAGCTAGAAAATAGACTCAAACGGGTAAATTTGTTTTTCTTTTTTTTTTTTTTTGAGTCTCCACCCAGGCTGGTGTGCAGTGGCACTATCTTGGCTCACGGCAACCTCCGCTCCCAGGTTTTCTGCCTCAGCCTCCCAAGTAGCTGGGATTACAGGCACCTGCCACCATGCCCGGCTAATTTTTGTATTTTTAGTGGAGACAGAGTTTCACCATGTTGGCCAGGATGGTCTCAAACTCCTGACCTCAGGTGATCTGCCAGCCTTGGCCTCACAAAAAGATAAGGATTACAAGCGTGAGCCACCGTGCCCGTACTGTCAAAGGGGTAAATCTAAGAGTTATTGGCCCTAAAGAGGATGTAGAGAGAGAAAGAGATCGGGGCACAAAGTTTATTCAAAAGAATAACAAACATTTCCAAACCTGGAGAAAGATATAAATACCCAGGTACAAGAAGGTCACAGAGCTCCAAAAGGGTCCAACCCAAACAACACTACTTCAAGCATATATTAATCAAACTCTCAAAGGTCAAGGATAAAGAAAGGATATCTGAAAGCGGCAAGAAAAAAGAAGCAAATAACATAAAAAGGAGCTCCAATACATCTGGCAGCAAACTACTTGGTGGAAACCTTACAGGCCCACAGAGTGTGGGATAACATACTTAAAGTGCTGAAGGAATACTGATTCTCAAGCTATAACAAATGTACTACACTAATGTAAGATGACGCCAACAGGGGAAACTTGGTGAGGGGTTTATGAGAACTCTGTCTTTGCAACTTTTCTGTAAATCTGAAACTATTTTGATATTAAAAAGTCCCATGATAGGCCAGGTGCAGTGTCTCATGCCCGTAATCCCACGACTTTGGGGGCTGAGGCGGGCAGATCACCTGAGGTCAGGAATTTGAGACCAGCCTGGCCAACATGATGAAACCCTGTCTTTACTGAAAACACAAAAATAGCTGGGTGTGGTGGCACACACCTGTAGTCCCGGCTACTTGGGAGGCTAAGCCAGGAGAATCGCTTGAACCTGCGAGGCAGAAGTTCCAGGGAGCCTAGATCAATAAACACTGGTGCTCAACATCATCAGTTACCAGGAAAATGCAAATTAAAACCACAATGAAGGACCACTACACACCTACCAGAATGGCTACATTAAAAAGACTTATAATATCAAGTGCCAGAAAGGATGTGAAGCACTAGAGCTCTCATACACTGCTGGTTGGAGTGCTACTTGTTACAACCACTTTGGAAAACTAGTTCAGAGGCTCTACTAAGTTGAACATACGTATATTCTTGACATGGCTATTGTATTCCTAGAAACTCAAAAGAAACACATATGTCTGTGTACCAAAGGACATGTACAAGAATTCTTAGTATCGGCTGGGTGCAGTGACTCACACCTGCAATGCCAGCACTTTGGGAGGCGGAGGTGGACAGATTACTTGAGCTCAGGAGTTTGAGACTAGCCTGGGCAACATGGCAAAACCTTGTTTCTATAAAAAATAAAAAAATCAGCCAGGTGTGGTGGTGTGTGCCTGTAGACCCAGCTACTTGGGGGGCTGAGGTGGGAGGATTGCTGGAGCTCAGGATGTCGAGGCCACAGTGAGCCAAGTTCACACCACTATACTCCAGCCTGGGTGACAAAATGAGACTCTATCTCAAAAAAATAAAAGAAGAGGAAAAACAAAAAACAAAGATTCTGAATATCCCAAATTGGAAACAATCCAAATGTTCATCAACAGTAGAGTGGATAAATAAGCCGCCATATTCTCATACTGTAAATATAATATAGCAATGGGGATAAGCTAATGTTACCTGCAACACATGGATAAATCTTATCAACATAATGTTGACTTAAAGACACAGGACACAAATTAATACACATAGTATGATTCCATTTATATTCAGTCCCAAAACAGACAAAATAAAGCTATGATTTTCTTAATTTTTGTTTTTGTTTTTGAGACAGGGTCTTGCTCCGTCGCTCAGGCTAGAGTGCAGTGGTGCAATCATAGCTCACTATAGCCTCAGACTCCTGGGCTCAAGGGATCCTTCCACCTTAGCCCGCCAAGTAGTCAGGACTACAAGTGCACATTGCCACACCTGGCTTACACATGTATTCTTAAAAGGATAACTGGTTAAATAAGATCAACCCCAATTCCGGTTTTATCTATGAACACAATGGGCTGACACTAGCTCCCAGGTGTGAAATGCCAGTGCACTTCTTTTCACTAGTGGTTATAACTGAGACAGCCCCACTTAACAATTAATTAGATTTAAGCACAAAGGTACGAGAGAAACAAATGAACAATCCACCGGTATGGCTTTCTTCTTTAACGCACACAACTCACAGCATGAAATTGTGCACTTTCGTACACATGGCCTCTAATTCAGTGGGCCTGTCAGCATCACCTGGGAGCTCTTCTAAAGCATACTTTCTTGTGTTCCAATCCTAGATACGTAATTTAGTAAAGGAGGAATGATGCCTGGAAGATTAGGTAAAATATCCTCCAAGTGTTCACAGCAGCTGAGGCCTACTGCTCACTCACATCCAGCTGAATTATACACACTGTTATGACGGTCAAAATCCAGTTCCATATTGTCTAGATGAAGAAGGTGAAGTCATGGTAGCAGTGTTTCTCAGGCCACAGAACGTGGCCACCTGTATGTACTGATGCAACTGGGGAATCCTGGGCTTGTGTTATATCTTCTGGAGCCCCAGAAATCTGTATTTTAACACACTTCCAAAGTATTCTCATGTTTTTTTGGGTTGAAGAAATACTGCATTAGCCCCTCAACTCCTCCCACTCTAAAATGAGTCTGTCTCTGGGCACAGCTGTGGGTGGGCTCCTTGCAGCTGACCGACCGACCCACTGGCCTGAGACTGCATCAAGGGATGTGCACCTATGCACTTCGCCTAAGAATCTCTGAAGTGGATTAAACTACAATACAACTAACATGAAGCTATCAGCTTCATACTTTTTAAGGGGAGCTGTGTGACTGGGCTCTTTCATTATCTTGGAAATTTCATGTTAATTTAATAGGTTTCAATTTCATTTTACTCAGAGAGTTAAATCTCTTCACAGGAATTACATAAGAAGGGAATGAACCAATAATATCTAACAAAAAAGCATTAGATATAACAGGAAATAATAACTGCAATATCTATACTTTTCTCAATGTATAAGAAGTGAGTTTAACTGAGTATGGTCAAATTGGAATCACTAGAAATGTACTCAAGATGTCTCTAAATTCTACATGAAGAAACTACTAACTTTAATTTTTCTATAAGCTATAGGGCATTTCTCCTTTCCTAAAAAGGAACAACCTTAGATTCTGTTTGGCCATGTCAGGATGTTAATTTTGAAAAGGAAGAGAGGATACACAAGTACATGATACCCCATGTAAAAGAGGCCGGGCGCAGTGGCTCACACCTGTAATCCCAGTACTTTGGGAGGCCGAGGTGGGCAGATCACGAGGTCAGGAGATCAAGACCATCCTGGCCAACGAGGTGAAACCCCTCTCTACTAAAATACAAAAAATTAGCCAGGCGTGATGGCATGCACCTGTAGTCCGAGCTACTCGGGAGGCTGGGAGGCTGAGGCAAGGGAATCGCTTGAACCTAGGAGGCAAAGGTTGCAGTGAGCCAAGATCACGCTACTGCACTCCAGCATGGCGACAGAGCGAGACTGTTTCAAAAAGAAAGACAGACAGACAGACAGAAAGAAAGAAAGAAAGAAAGGAGAGAGAGAAAGAAGAAAGAAAGAAAAAGAAAGAAAGAAAGGAAGAAAGAGAGAGAGAAAGAAAGAAAGAAAGAAAGAAAGAAAGGAAAGAAAGAAAGAAAGGAAAGAAAGAAAGAAAGAAAGAAGAGAGGCAATGAGGTCACCGAGGATCTGGGACAGCCTGAATCTGTCCAAACTTCTTATCTTGACCTGACGCTCAAATGAAACCATGGACCACATGTGCTGCAATCTGTTGATTTTACATTCTCAGCTATGGCAAAGCTTTATAGGAGGGGATGCTAGATGACCAATCTGCAAAAAAGATGCTACTCTCAGCGGGTGCTGCTTTACAAGGAGGACCTACATCTATTTGCTGACTTTGCCAAGCGATGAGCCACCCAGGATTGGGAAGCCTGAATGTCATCAATCAAGGCCCTGAGTGCTGAACCTATGAGGCCTGAGGAGACCATTATGAATTCCTGCATAGTCACTGAGACCATCACATCCTGTGAAAAACATCTGCCAGCCACTGTCTGGGCTGTAGAAAGCTGCTGATGGGAAAACTTGGAGTCATCTACTATTTAGGCATGGCAAGGGGGTTTCAGACAAGCTTGGCCTGCTAAAGATGATATTTTCAGGAAGCGGAGAGCAGCAATTAGTCACCTGTCAAATGGCTGTGGCAAAATCTGGGCAAAGGCTGAATGCTGGTCTAATACCAAGGGGAGGAGAGCTGATCGGGTTTCCTGTGATTGCTTGTACAAATAACAAGCCTTTGGGTGACAGATAATGTGGAGGATAATGATTAAGGAGGACTCCTCCCACTGTGTTCAGCACTAGCCAGTTCTGTACTCTATCCAATAGAGTACGGAACACAGTTTAGAAGACACTAATTCCAAAGGACTGGGGGGAAAACAAACAAGTGAAGTAGGGATGATTAAGTTGACAAAGAAGATATCCAAGTGACTGCAGTAAAGAAAAATTGTCCATCTATAAAAGGCAGATATTTAACAGTATAAGGGCATACTAATACATACAGCATAGGAAAATGAGTGGCTAGCTATATGCAGCAGCAGAAGCCTCAGGGATCATTGTGGACCAGAAGCTGAAAAGCCTGTAATGCTAAGCTATTTAATAAGGAGCTAACAAGATATCTATGAACATTATCATTTTATTGGCCATAGCTGAGAAGAGTGTCATGTGCAGGTTTGGCATCTAAAAAGGATAAACAAAACAAAGCCGGAAGCTTGAGAAGAGAAAATATGATTATAGGATGAAACACACAAAGTGTAGTTCTAAGAGCTGTGGGAAATACCTGCCTGTTAAAAGAAAAGTCACTAGAAAAGTGTTAAGGCAGGTGATGAAGAGTTTACAAAAGGAAATGACAAAAAACCTTTGGTCTTAAAATGACATTTACAGTCTGCAATACATTTGATAATCTTTTTTATGTTCAACAAACATATAAAAACAGCCATTTAGTAGGTGGAACAGGACTTTGGTTTGGTGGTACTAGGCTATGCTAATGTGTATGACACGGCACATTACCAGCTGCAGGTTTTATCCATCAGTCACTTAGTTTCTGACCTGCTGTCTATTGTGTAGACTGAACAAGCTGACTGCTGAAATGCAGTTTGCTGGCCAGTGAACTGAAAGATGCAATAGTAAGCCATCTTCATTTGTCACCATGTGCTTGTATCTGTTTAATCTGTGCACCTTAAGATCCTATGGTGTATTCCATGGCCAATATGCCATCTCCTAGATTACAGATGAGGGACAAGCCAGGTGAAATGGTACAACTGGCCACAGGCCACATAGCTGATCAGTGGTAGAACTGAGACTTGAACCAGGGTCTCAGGTTCCAAATCTATTTTCCCTATGTTCCTCTCTCAACTTGCCTGGGGGTAGAGAGCTATACCAAATTTTCCTTCTTTCTTTTTTTGCAAATGAACACCTTATAGTCAATAATCTACGTCCAATAACTAGGTTAAGGCAAAAAGGGCCAACCACATGTTCTCAGAATCTTAGATGTCAAAAGTCTTCATGTTGAGAAAACACTCAGCTCATAAAAAAAAAATTATCTCTTAATTGTGTATTTGAGCCGTAGCTAGAGGAATGGAATTAAATATTGAAAAGGGAGAGGACTTATTACATACTGAAATTATTTAGAAAAGTTGTGTGGGCCAGGCTCAGTGGCTCATGCTGGTAATTCCTGCACTTTGGGCGGCCAAGGTGAGAGGACTGCCTGAGCATACGAGTATGAGACCAGCCTGGACAACATGGTGAGACCCTGTCTCTACAAAAGTATTAAAAATTAGCTTAGCATGGTGGTGCATGCCTGTAGTCCTAGGTACTCAGGAGGCTGAGGCGGGAGGATCACTTGAGCCCAGGAGGTCGAGGCTATAGTGAGCTACAGGGCCACCACTGAACTCTAGCTTGAGTGACAAAATGAGAGACCCTGTCTTAAAAGACAGAGAGAGAGAGAGAGAAAAGCTGTGAAATCTCTTGAGATTATTTTTTTCATCCCCCCCGCCCCCCCGCAATAAACCAATTGTATGAATTCTCATCCTGGTAGAATGCTTTACATATGACAAAGAATGGGCTCTCTGCCCTTTCTGAATTCCTTTGGGCCTTATGATTTAATGACCCTTGAAGAATTTGGGCTTGCTATATCAACTGAATGAATGGATTAGTTGCTTCATAGAACAAAGTAAAAAAATGTTTTGTTAGTGAGATCTGCATCAAGCATCTGTGGCTTGACAGAGGGCTCATTTTCTCAAGGTTCACTTGAACTTTCTTCCTCGGTGGTTCTAGTTTTCAGTCTTTGAGGTTACTAAAAGTAACTGGTTCTGGATAAAATAACCACTCACCCCCCAAAAGCTGGAAGAGGTGTGGCAAGATCGCTTAGGCCAGATCACCTGGAGTTCTGTTGTGTAACAGCAAGATATTACACAATTGTGAATGTTCATTGTGTGCAGTGACACAAAGCAAAAACTACCAATTAAAATGATCCATACCCACAACCTAGGCTAAAGCAAATAGAGCTAACCACATCTCTTAAGAGAAGTTCTGGTTTTGTTATTTCAGAGGTTGAACTTTCAAATTCTGAGTTAGTCCATAATATTCAGAAAAATAACATTCTCATCTTAAGGAAAAAATATAAAAGAGAGGCAATTAATTGTTAGTAACTTAAAAAAAAATTCCAGGCAGAAAAGATTTAGAGAAGGAAATGTTACAGATAAAGACAACTAAGTAACTTCCAAACAAAGACGGAAGGCATACTTCTCACATACATAGGATGACAACGAGGGTGCAGAGAACAAAATTTAAACACACCAGGGCATACACGGAGGCACACAGACCGCCCAGTGTGCCAGAGTAGCCTGAGGCAGTCCTAATGTTCAGTGTAAACCACACACACGAAGGCTTTCTTTTCCTCAACTCTCAAGAAACACAGCTTTTGTGGCATGAACAGTTAACTTATTAGGTCAACCAGAAAAAGCACATTCATGAAATGGAACTGTGCTGACAACTGTGGGCAGGCATTTTTCTTGGTCTTTAACCAGTTCTTCCAGTGATAATGTCAGACACCAACATATATCTAGATCCTGACTGATATTTGCAAAGAAGCTGTTCTGAAGTTCTTCCTTGTCATACTTGGTAGAGTTTAAAAACTTTTATGTAGACATGACTTTACGAAGACTTCATGCTACACAAGGACTCTATGTATGCTCTCATGACTACCCCTAGAAGCACTGCAGCTCTGTGCGAATACTGATGCATCCATACAATAACCTTCAAAATAGTGGTTTTCCAGGAGCCAGGAGTTGAGGATTTATGTAACTTTTGAACTGGTTTATTGAGTCATCAGGCAAAAAACATAAAAGAAAAGTTACTCTTTGTTTTTTTTCAGACAGTGTCTCGCTATGTTGCCCAGATTGACCTCTAACTCTTGGGCACAAATGATCCTCCTGCCTCAGTCTCCTGAGCAGCTGGGACTATAGGCGCTTGCCACCGTGCCCAGCTAGTTACTTCTATTTGCTCATTGGCATGTATTGAGTATCAATCTATTATGTTCATGTTGGCACAGCCTATGCAAATATACTTAGGATGAACATATTGGGTGACAAATCCTCTTGTACTGACTGGATGGCAGTAAAAAGGTATATGTGATCACATAAGTGGGTAGCAATTGGCTACAGGTATCTGAGGGGGCCTTAGGGAAGCAAGAGGAAGCCAGTTTGGAGACCTGGAGAATGGCAGGCTAACAACCGTGGACACCAAAACAAGTCAGGCCAGTCAGTTACAGAAGAGATGTCTATGTGCAAGCCTGAGGTAGGGCTTTTAGCTTTCTCATGTGTGGTCTTAAATTAAGCTCCAACATCTGAAACAGCACTGGTCAGCAGGACTAGAGCATTCTGGACTGACTGAGGAGGTCCTTGATTGCCACACAAACTGGCACTGCCTACTGCCAAGGCCAGAACCCTAAGAAGAAAATGAATGCTGCTGGTAAGAATGTCCTTAAATTACTACTATCTTCACCTCTCTTAGGCTTACCACTAATCATTTTTTCTTCTAGTGGTTCATTTTAAGATCTGAAAGTGAAACATCCATTACCAAAAAATAAAATAAAATAAATTTTCTCCCTAAATTTCCAAGCTTCATAGATACACGTATTCTAGGGAGCAATAATTTAGAGCAAGTGATAGACTTTTTTAGTTATAGAAAGTTATCAGTATGTGTAATGACATTCAAATATAGCAACTCTACGTAATTACCAACCTGTATTAATGCAGCTCTCATGAGGAGCTAGACAAAATCTGCATGATCATCAAGAGGGAAACTAGAGGACAGAGGAGGTAGGAATGGAGCCCAGCCAGAAAGATGCAGTGAAACTTAATCACTGTAATTTAGACTTTGTCACTGAGTCCCAGGTACAAGCTCTTTTAAGCACTGTCAAGACATCTCTACATTAATTGCTGTTCCTGTCTTCTGAGGACACAAACACTCTAATTTGCTGTGATTTTAGTTTTTCTATAGCAATGTGCATTTGGTGGCTAAGTCCCCTTTCCTCCAAAAAAGGCAGGCTGCTAAAGCTCTGATTATCCAACTCACTCTGCCAAGATCAACATACCAAAGTCTCAAAACATCCCTACTTACCAGAGTCTAGAAATGAATGTCACTCAACAAATGAGTGGGTGAGAAGCTCTGCCACCCTCCCTGGATGGCCACATTCTTCTCTTCTCTAGTAAGTTTGACTTTCAATAGGAGAGTTATTTCTAAAGGATGATTTCAATGATTCTGCATTCTTCCAGTTAGAAGCAGAAAATTTAGATAATCCTTTGAGGCCTTCAGGCAGCTCCAGTCAGCACATTCAGATAAGCAAACTCAGGTGCTTTTTTCAGGGAGCTTTGTTGATCCCCTGGGATTTGTTAGATAATGGGACAGCCACACATTCTGTGCTTCAGTTTCAGGGGCCCAGCTCTTTCCAACCTCACTCCATGGTGATGCCATTTGAGACAAGATCTCTATAACCAACTTTCTTCTGCCATCACATTGGACCAGAGAAATATTTTTAGATGGAAGATATTCTTAAAAAAAGGCATCCTCTTTTCAAAATGACAGATTGAAAACCAAAGAAATAGGAGTCAAACTAAACTTAAAAACCCGAGAGAAACTATTCAGATCTGCAAAATGTTCTAAGTCAATGCACAATCTACTCAGATGGGGATGTGCCAAGAACAGCCAGCGAGTGTCTTGTGTGATTCTGTCTATATGGTTATGGCATCTGATGCCCACTTCCTGTTCTACTTTGGCAAACACATCTCTTACACCATTTGCATCAAACAATCTACTATCTTAATTGTGGAACAGAATACATAGTACTCAAGAATACTGAGACTACTTTCCCAATTTCATTTTGCTTGGAAGCCATGAGTTTCCAGACCTATCACCACCATTTTGAGATCTGCAATGTGGTAGCAGTAAACAGAAACAACACTCGTGAAAGGCTTCAGCTTCATACCACAGGGCCTGACATTTTACATGAAGGGAAACTCAATGATAAGTAATGATAGAAACTCCATGAGAAAACGGAATACTTAGCTGGTCAAGTGAAAGGAATCTAAATTAAGTAGAAATTAAGTAGAGGATGTCCTCTCTCCTTAAGGTTATCTGGGGTTTACTGACAGATTATGGGCCTGGATTTCCATTTGAAAAATAAAAACTAAATTAAGCCTCTCTACTATTTTTCTCTTTTCTTTTCTCTCTCTCTATTTCTTTCTTTCTTTCTCTTTTTCTTTTTTTGAGACAGAGTCTCACTCTGTTGCCCAGGTTGGAGTGCAGCTGCATGATCTTGGCTCACTGCAACCTCTGCCTCCCGGGTTCAAGCAATTCTCCTGCCTCAGCCTCCCAAGTAGCTGGGATTACAGGTGCCCGCCACCATGCCCGGCTAATTTCTGTATTTTAGTAGAGATGGGGTTTCACCATGTTGGCCGAACTGGTCTCAAACTCCTAACCTCAAGTGATCTGCTCAACTCGGCCTCCCAAAGTGCTGGGATTACAGGTGCGAGCCACCATGCCCAGCCTTTACTACTTTTCTTGAGGTCATAATCATAACAGACCCAGAAGATAGCAAGGCTAGATGCTCTCACACATTGATCAATGACTGACAACAACTGAAGGTAAAAGGAGAAAGCACACACAGATTAACAGGCCTAAAAAGACAGTGATGGAATCCTTCTTCCCTATATGGATCTTGTCACATTTGGGATTTTAGGCTCAAATCAAGAGGAATTGACAAATAGTATTTACTTTATCTAGAGGTGTGATCTCCAAGGATACAGGGGAATGTGTACTTTCCTATTCTGAAAGGTGTGTCTAATTTTAGCTACACGTTTGTGTTGGACATCCCCTACTCTCAACCCATCGCTGCCAGGAGCCAATTGCTGAAAAAAAAGTTACTATGCAAATATCAGGTAAGTGAGGTTCTCGGCTAGAGAGGCATGTAAAGGATGTGCCTGGCATCATAAACGATGCTCTGTTACTCAGAAAAGACCCCTTTCTTTTAAAAATATGGTCAGTATTTTAAAAACGTAGTCTTCAAAAGCTTGTCCCAGTATATATTCCCTATCACTCATAAATGATCAAAAGTCAACATTACAAAATTACAAATTTCCTCTCAAATTGTGGTAGCCAGGAAAATAAAAAATAAAAAAATATCAAATCCAACTTAAAAAAGAATGAATCTGCAAAATTTTCTCACAGTTTAAAATAATGCACTAAAATTGCAGGATTAAAGTATTTTGAAGGCAAGTAAAAGACATTAAACGTACAAAAATAAATTGTCACTGCAGAAAAACCTCCTTTTCTTACACACTATTGAGCAAAGTAAAGTGGGCTGAGGCCAGGGAACTGGACTTAAGTCTGCGCTGGGCATCGGAGACACAGCGGGGAAGGGTGGTTACCTTGTGTGGGAAGCAGCATCGTTTATACTGAAGGTGCTGTTCTCCCTTGTCAGAGGGCTTGAGCCGGCTTGGCTCTTGCTGTGTATGTCTAAGCTCAGGGAAGACTCTGCTTTCCGGTCCAGGCCGTGGCTCTCTGTCTCCAAAGTCCGATCTGCCATGGAGATTACTTCACTGGAGCTGTGCCATAGGGGTGCCACTTTCTCCTTGCCTGGCCCTGAGCGAGGTGATGATGTGGCAGCCCCCAGGGAGGCTGTGCTGCCGTGGCTGGGGCCATAAGAGGTGGTGTCAATGCCACTGTCAGCAGAGGTGCCTTGCAGATAGTTATAGCTGTTGAGTTCGGATTCTGTGCGGTCCCCATCGTACCACTTCTCATCACTGTGGGCACTCGACGCATTGCTGGAGAGAGTATTGCTACTGGAGTGGCTCGAGTAGTGGCTATCAGACTGCAAGAGAAGTAGGATTTATTTGAGTGCAAAGTTTTGCGTCCTGAACAACAGAATAACAGAAATGACACTGTGATTAATTTCTAGTTATGAAGGCCTAAAAGTTCCAATAATGACAAGTCACAGTAAGAGAGGGAACCTATGTCACTCTAGTCCACTCAGAAGTATCCATGGCAAAGAGTACTAGAAATGTGTGTGTGTTTTTTTTTAATCTTGTTTTTCATTATTTGATTTATGCTAAAGTATCAATACTAATAGGAAGAAATTTAAATTGTCATTAAAGTTTTAGTATATTAAAATAGAAAGGAAATGACATTTCCAAAGGGATTATAATTAGAAAGCATGTTAATTCTAAAAGTCCTATTTGTTCAGAGTAAATAGAAGGCTGAATATAAGACTTATTCCTAGAGAGCTCTCCTTCCCCAACTAGCCTCTATTTAGGAGACAGCCTTCTAAGACATGCTTTGAGGTAAAATTTATACAGAGGTGCCAAGGTAATTCAATGGGAAAAAAATTAGGTTTATCATGAAACGATGGTGATAGAACTGAATATTCATATGCAAAAAATAAAGTTGGAACTGGGGCAGCGGCTCATGCCTATAGTGCGGGGATGAGTGCTAGGATAAGGATTGATAATAGAAGTGTTAATATGTCTCCTAGTTTGTTAGGAATAGATCATAGAATTGCGTATGAAACTAAAAAGTACCATTCAGGTTCAATATGAGGTTGGGTGTTTAGGGGGTTAGCTGGGGTATAATTGTCTGGGTCACTTAGGAAGTCGGGTGAAAAGAACACTAGTCCCAGCACTTTGGGAGGCCAGGGTAGGTGGATTGCTTCGGCTCAGGGGTTTAAGACCAGTCTCGGGAACACAGCAAAACCCCATTTCTACAAAAAATTCAAAAATTAGCCAGGCGTGGTGGTGCCTGCCTGTAGTCCCAGTTATACAGGAGGCTGAGGTGGCAGGATCGCTTGAGCCCGGGAGGTTGAGGCTACGGTGAGCTGAGATTATGCCACTGCACCGCATTCCAGCCTGGGTGACAGAGCGATACTTTGCCTCAAAAAAAAAAAAAAAAAAAAAAAGAAAAGAAAAAGAAAAAGAAAAAAAAAAGGAAAGAATAAAGTTGGATCCTTACCACATAGAAAAATAAACTCATAAATGATCAAAGATCTAAATGTAAAAGCTAAAACTATAAATCTCTTACAAGAAAACGTGTAAGTCTTCGGGACCTCCAGTTACAAAATGGTTTCTTAGCTATGACAACAAAAACATATGAAACAAAATAAAAAAATAAATTGGACGTCATAAAAATTTAAAACTTTTGTGCTTCAAATAGCCCAATTAAACAATGGGCAAATGATTCGAATAGTCATTTCTCAAAAAAAAACAAAAAAACAAAAACAAAAACAAAAAACACAAATGTCCAATAAGCACATCAAAAAATATTCAATACCATTAGTTATTAGGGAAATATGAATCAAAACTACAATGAGATGCCACTTCGGCTATAATAAAAAAGGCAGATGATAATGAATGTTGGCAATGTTGGGAATATAAAATGGGGTGGTAACTATGGGAAAACAGCTGCAATTCTATGTTAGTATATACCCAAGAGAAATAAAAATGCATGTTTCATTGTACATGGATGTTTACAGCCGAATTATTCATAATAGTCAAAAAGTAAAACAAACAAAAAATCCAAATGTCCATCAACTAATACATGGATTTAAAAATAGGGTATATCCATAAAATGGAATATTACTCAGCTATGAAAGGGAATGAAATACTGATTCATGCTACATGGATGAATCTTGGGAACATAATCAGCGAAAGAAGCCAGGCTCAAAAGGCCACATATTGTAAAATTTCATTGTATGAAATGTCCAGAGTAGGCAAATCCAGAGAGAGAAACTGGTGACTGTCTAGGTCTTTGAGGGGATGACAAGTAGTCGGTGGTGGTGATGAAAATGCCCAGGAATCAGGTGGTGCTGGCTGCACAACTCTGAATACACTGCTAAAAACCACTCAATGGTATATTTTAAATGGGTAAATACAATGGTATATTTTAAATGGGTAAATACTATGGTATGTGAATTATATCTCAATTTTAAAAGTATATGGAACTCTTTCCATATGCTGGCTTAGATGCTTAGAAAGAACATTTTATAGAATTTCCCAAAGAAATAAGAATTTAAAAGATATCTGAATAAAGTAATATTTTAAATTAAAGGGAGGCCGGAAGTCTGGATGATGGAGATTAAGAGAAAAGAAGAGAGAAGGAACTGCGTGTGTGCATGTGTTTGTGTGTGTGTCTTTTGGTGGAGGAAGGAACAGGCTCTTCATTGGCTAAGGGGAGGGGCAGGAGTAGGATATGCCAGTTTCTTTCTTTCTTTCTTTCTTTTTTTTGACAGAGTCTTGCTCTGTCGCCCAGGCTGGAGTGCAGTGGCATGATCTCAGCTCACAGCAACCTCTGCCTCCTGGGTTCAAGCGATTCTCCTGTTTCAGCCTCCAGAGGAGCTGGGACTACAGGTGTGTGCCACCACACCTGGCTAATTTCTTGTATTTTTAGTAGAGACGGTTTCATCATATTGGCCAGGCTGGTCTCGAACTCCTGACCTCAAGTGATCCACCTGCCTCAGCTTCCCAAGGTGCCAGGATTACAGGGGTAAGCCACCGCACCCAGCCACCAGTTTCATCTCAAAGTGAAACATCTCTTCCCCTTGAAAAAAGAATCAATTCCAGTTACTTTATTGGTGTTATTCTAGTTTTCCTCAATAACAACTTACTAAGTGCTGTAATAAAACCTTCATTTATTCTTAATAGGACAGAACTTCTTTAGCTCCAGACCTGTGCTAGGAAATCTGGTGACCCTTAGTCATGTGTGGCTATTGAGTACTTCTAACATGGCTGGTTTGAATTGAGATGTACCAAGAGTGTAAAGTATATAATACATTTCTACAGAAACATAATGGGAACTATACATGTAATTTTAAATTTTCTAGTAGCCAAATTTTAAAAAGTAGAAAAGAAACATGTGAAATTAATTTTAATAATATATTTTATCTAGCCCAACCTGTCCAAAATATTATTTTACCATGTAATCAGTATAAAAATTATTAATGAGGAGAAATTTATAGATCAATTGGGATAATCTATCATTTACAAGTAGAATTGGACATATCACATTGTCACAACTTGTCTCAGTAAATATGTTCCTCATAGAAAGATTTTGCTCAGTAGGCTGGGTGCAGTGAGCTGAGTTCGCACCACTGCACTCCAGCCTGGGCGACAGAGTGAGACTCCATCTCATAATAAAAAAAAAAAAAGAAGAAAGATTTTCCTCAGCAAATCTTTTTCTTCAGAGCAAAGTGCAGGGCATGCTCACTCTCCCTTGTTTTTTTTTGGCTCAATATTCATTTTTCTACAGCAAAACTTACATGCATCTCTCATTTAAAGTTCTCTGGGCATCTTCCATAGTGAACTAGTAAGCATGAAATACAGTATTTCCTCATTCTTTTTTTTTTTTGAGACGGAGTCTTGCTCTGTCACCCAGGCTGGAGTGCAGTGGCCGGATCTCAGCTCACTGCAAGCTCCTCCTCTCGGGTTCACGCCATTCTCCTGCCTCAGCCTCCCAAGTAGCTGGGACTACAGGCACCCGCCACTTCGCCCGGCTAGTTTTTTGTATTTTTTAGTAGAGACGGGGTTTCACCGTATTAGCCAGGATGGTCTCGATCTCCTGACCTCATGATCCGCCCGTCTCGGCCTCCCAAAGTGCTGGGATTACAGGCTTGAGCCACCGCGCCCGGCCAGTATTTCCTCATTCTATAGAATGACGTGAATATAAACATACACATTCCAGTGAACAGACACACCAAGGAAATCAACCGCATGGGGAGGGTGTCCCATCCCAATAGCAGTATCAGGGAAGAAGAGTGAGAAAAAAAAAGAGTAAGAGGGGGGTTGGAGAATGATAACCTCATATTCCCAATTTTACTGTAAGTGAGAAGGAAGTGTGTATTACTATAGCAAAAGGATGAAATGTGTATGGCTATGAAAGATAAGAGAAGTGGTAGAGGAGGCACAGGGGAAGCTGTCTGTCTCCTATTCCTCCTTTACTGTAGCAGAGTCAAAGATATGGTTGGAGCATCAGTCCTGCTGGAGTCCTCCCATGGTTGGAGCAGGACTGACACTCTAACCACATCTCATGCTGGCAATTGTGTAAGCAAATAAAATCAACTTCTAATACATTTCCATTCCTAACATTCCAGAATTGTTAGTGATTGAATCAGATGACCAGACCTGTGGGTGTGGCAGAAGCATAGCAATGAGGAGTTACAATTTTACAATTCGATTGCATTACAAGCAATCGAAAGGCCATAGCAGCAGAAACTGCAAGGCCATGGCAGCAAACGACCACCCTTTGCCAGAATGATTTCCTCTTTGGCCATGTAGAGAAAACAGCAGAGCATTTTCCCAGTGCAAGGAAGGTACACTGCTAGGAATCTAATATTTTTTTAAGTTTACAGTTAACTTACATGCCCTTGTTTGTTTGGAGACAAATGAACCACTGGATCCTGCCGCATTAATCTCCCACTGGGGCTCTCTCGGAAAGCTGGCAGTACCTTTGATACTGCTGGGAGATGGCATGTTGGCTCTGGAATACAGCATAGGACATTATGGTGCAGGCACTAAGCAGAAACAAGCACATGGTGACAAATGAAGATGGCTTGCCATTGCATCTTTCAGTTCACTGACCAGCAAACTCTGCATTTCAGCAGTAAGCTTGTTAAGAGTCTATATGATAGACAGCAGGTCAGAAACTTAAGTGGCTGATGGATAAAGCTTGCAGCTGGTGACAACTTGTCACATCATACACATTAGCATAGCCAAGTACCACCAAACCAAAGGCCATGAACAACGCAGCAAAGTTCAGAATCAACTTTTGGTTTGGGGGGAAAAATTTGGATTATATGAATTAAATTTATGAAATTCATTCATTGCCAAGTGTGGCTAACCTAGCTTGGTCTACATTACCTAGACAGGCATGGATGCAATCACGTGTTACTTACCATGACACTTTGGAAATATTTTACCTGTATATTCATGCTGCTCGAGGACAAAAGAATTGAAATCCTGAGGTCCTCTATAACTGTAAGCTGAGCACAACAGAAAAGACACACAGCAACTAGTTTACTTAAAACAATTGCTTCCTTTGGGACTCCAAGCTGGCGTTCAAGATGGGGTTCCAAAAGTGAGAGATAAAGAATTTATCCTGCATAACACCACTACAGCTAATAGCAAGAATCCTGGGCCTCTGAAACACCCTTCCTAACACGTAGAGGACAGGGCAAAATACTCCTTGACTCTGACTCTCAACCATTTCCAAAAGCAGAGGCAGAAAAGCAAACAGCCATAAAGGTAAGTGAGCCAAGTCAGTAAGCTAAACTCCTGTCTCCACTGTCAGGAGGGTATCTGTTGATACAATACACTGATGCCTAACCAATAAGAACCTCGTAAACATTCTCAATCAGTGCAAGTCATTAGAGAATGCTGTTCTTATAAACTGAGTAGAGAAAGGTCAGCCCATTATATACTCAATATTGGGTACTGAGTAATAAAAATGCAATAATTATTTTTCTTGACTTCTCCCTGGAATGGCTTATACCAGCTAAGCCTTCTGATTCCATCTGATGTGCCAGTTAGGAAAGGCTGGGTTATTTTTCTGGAATGCTGGGATATCAAAAATTATTTTTAAAATTATTTTAACATTTTATTTGAAGGGTTGGATTTTCAATGGTGAAAGGCCACCACTTGGACCTCTTGTACTGTGGTGAAAGGCTTCTTTGGCAGACTTCAGGGGTATCTTATTTTTAAAAAAGGTATACCTTACGAAAAAGATAAACAAATACGTTTTAAAAATTCACCTACATTCATTTTTAAGTCTTATCTATTAAGAGTGGGATGCCACTAAAGTAAAGTGGATGCAGGGAAAAAAAGACCAGAGGGAGGTTAGTGTGAGAGAATGAACAGGGGTCTAGGAAGAACCTTGTAATTACCCTTTCCATCCCTTCTCACACTGTGTGACTTCCCGAGTGTGGCAGGCATGACACTGCACGCCTCACAAAGGGCTTGCTGGCAGCCTTGTTCAAAGCCTGCACCAGGAGCCAAAAAAAGTTGCTAAAGTCATGCTGAAGAAGGGATCCTTTTCACATGTGTCATTACCATCTCAACAGTATCAAAACATATGGGATTTAAAACACTCTGTCAAGAGTAGAAAAGCAGATCAGAATATGCTCAGGTTTTCTGTGTGGGGGTGGGTGGGATAAGAGTAGAGAATGACAGATGGCTTCAATAACAAGGCACATCTCACTGAAGCTACTGGAACAAAGCATATCTTCAGAACCTAGGAACTCCATTTCTCTTCCTCAACCCCTGTCTTGGTGGAATACATCTCCACTCCTTGCCATGTCCATGGTTAGTACATTTACTTGGGCACAGTCATTAAAGCAGGACAGAACAATGAATTTGCAGAGAAGATTAACAGATGGGTCTTGTCTTATAAGGTTATCCTTTTCAGCCCTGAAATGAACACCTTTTTTTATCCTACATTGATGCAACTAGAGATTAAATAAAGGAGGAAAAAATCCAACAGTCTAACAATCTAGATTCACGTTAATGATGCATCAACTGCGATGGTACCAAATCCCTGAGGCTCCTGTGTTGAAAATCTTGTTTCATGGCAAAATGTTACTGTATCAACTAGTGTTATGGTATTATTGTGAAACAACACATATATAGAAAGAAAGGGCTATGCAGCAGAAATCCGGGCGCGAGCTTGCTAATGCAAATCTCTTCCACCCAGCTGTTTCGTGCTGCTAAGACATTTCCTTAGCTGACAGCTTAATAGCAGAGTGAGAAGAATTTTTTTTAAAAGCACATCAGGGAGGAAAGAGATTCTAAGCAAGCTACAGATATGACTAAACAATAATTGTATCTCTTTCCCACTTTGTTCATAGTCTTGTTTTTTAACTTGACATGAAGTATACCAAGCAATCTCTCAAGGTACTTATTCTAGGCAAAAATAAATTAACAAGGAGGAGGAAGGCACTTAGTTTGGTAGTCTGGTGTTTTAATTTAGGTGCTGAAAATAATTCCTATCCCCTTTTCACTTTTGAATTTGGGGTCACTTAGAATTCCTTTTCTCTTAGGTCTTATTTATTGCTTTCACTTATACATAATCTAAGAGACTTAATTCTAATTCATATTTATTAACTAGGGCTGTCTTTTATAACAATGTTTTGATAACATCATCAAGAGGTGACCTAAGTCACCTTGTAAAAGCAACTTGCTTCTTGTAGAAATTGATTACTTACCCATCTGGTCAGCAATGCTATCCTCACTTCTTTGCCAGCTAGGTGTGGATTTTCCGCTGCCACCGATATCTGACTGGGTGTTCTGTCTGTCAATGGAGGCCGGGGATCTACGGCTCACTCCAAACCTGTGGTGATTTCCACAAAGGCAAAGACAACATCAGGGACCTTACCCATGAGGGGAAGGCACTCCTGGGTGTAATGAGCTAAATTTTAATGACAGGCACTACTGGTTTTTGCTTACGTGTCTGTACTTGTATACACACCCTGGTTTGTGTTTATGTGGGTGTGGAAATGGGTATGTTGTGGTCAATATACACCACTCTGCTCAAAAAGGTATGAATGCTATGTAAACAAACTTGTAACAATGAGGGCGGAAGCCATTAGGACTGAGCTAACCTAAGGTATGTAGTGTAAGAAACCAAAATTTTCTAAGCCCTCGTACAGCCAAGTTCAGACTTATTCACAGCCAAAAGAAAAAGTTCACAATCTAAATATTAATGTTCCATATATATCTTCCAAATGGTATATTGTGGAGGTTTGTTCCTCTTAACTTTGTAGTTTACTAAATCATTAAGTTAGTGGTTCTTGGAACAAGTATTTCCTGAGTACTTGCTTTGTGGTCTGAAATACAAAGATTACTATCATTTAGATCATGTAGAAATCATGTTCAAACTGTATAAATTTTAAACTGCCTTTGGGAAGGGCAATTTGGAAGCAGGTAAACTGGCAAAAAATAAAGGCAAATGTTTATTTCTGGAAAGAACATTTAGCTATTTAGTGAGCCAGTTTTATTTTTCCCTTTGTAAAATAATAATACATGCTTAATTAAAGCATATGCCTTGACTAGCAATATCAACAAATTAAATACTGACTGAGCCCATGAAAAAGTGCCAGAGTGTAGAATTTAAACATTCATATGGAAATTTACTAATTTATATGTGGTTACTAATGAACTTATGCATAATCTACACAATAAAAGACCAAACAGGGGCTAGGAGCAGTGGCTCACGCCTGTAATCCCAGCATTTTGGGAGGCAGAGACAGGAGGATCACTTGAGGACAAGAGTCGAGACCTGCCTCGGCTACAGTGTGAGACCCCAGGCTCTACAAAAAATAAAAACATTAGCCGGGGGTGGTGGCCACTACAGTCCTAGTTACTCAGGAGGCTGAGGTGGGAGGATGGCTTCAGATGGGCCTGGAGGAACTGATGCTCGTGGGTGTCTCCTTGCTATAGGCTGATACATGTATGGGTAAAACCAGGAAGTAGTACACCGGAAAGGCAGGAGATAAACAATAGGAAGACCTGGGGCCAAGTTCCAACCCTCACCAAATATGACTGAACAAAGTCACTGAATTTTTGCCTCAATTTATGTGTAAAAACGGCAATTTCATTATAAGAATCCAAGGAGAAAAATCTATATAAAGCATCTGCAAAGTAGAAGGGGCTAGAAAAACATTTATCTTAATAAAACTCATTTTTTTTTTTTTTTTTGAGACGGAGTCTCACTCTGGCCCCCAGGCTGAAGTGCAGTGGCGCAATCTTGGCTCACTTCAAGCTCCGCCTCCCGGGTTCACGCCATTCTCCTGCCTCAGACTCCTGAGCAGCTGGGACTATAGGTGCCCGCCACCATGCCCGGCTAATTTTTTGTATTTTTAGTAGAGACAGGGTTTCACCATGTTAGCCAGGATGGTCTCGATCTCCTGACCTCGTGATCCACCTGCCTCGGCCTCCTAAAGTGTTAGGATTACAGGCGTGAGCCACCGCGCCCAGCCAATAAAACTCTTATTATATCATCTCCCCAGTTACTGTTTCACAAATGCTTTTCATTTACATACCCCATCACAAGGCTCACTAAGCAAAGCTATCTCACATACTGATGTAGCATTTATTAAAAATAAAATCCTTGATTTAGGAAAACTTCTAACTGGTTAAAGTGGTCATTTAAAAAAATGACTCACAATTACACTTTTCGCCATCTCCTCCCTAAGGGTCCTTGTTTCATTCACAAGAGTAAATATACCTATTTGTGATCCTATTCTAAATTTTTACTAAGACTTTTTAAACAGGCATGGAGATGCAAGTTAGAAATGGATTCTAATCATGCTTTTACTTTTTTATTTTTTAAGAGACAGGCCTATGTTGTCCAGGCTGGACTCATATTCCTGGCCTTAAGGGACCTTTTCCTGCCTTAGCCTATCAAGTATCTGGGACCACAGTGCCCAGCTTGCTTTTATTTTTTGGTAGCAGTATAAACTTTTAAACCTCTGAACCTTTTAAACCTCTGAACTTAAAGCTGGACATTTTTCTGGCCCTTTGGTTTTAAATAAACAATAAGGTAAGACTATCTTTAAACTCTGCTTTGGAAAACATTTTCATCTGATGAACTTTTAATTTCATTTCTCATATATGCCCCCATCCCCAATTTATTGTATGCCAGAGTATAAGGGATACCCAGTCCTGAGGAGCTAAGATAAAACTTGTTCTAAATTTTACTTGGTGCTGTTTTCGAAGAGCTTAATTGTTCTTTGTCCAGAGAAGCATTTAGTAATTTAAGAGTCACACTTAGATTTGAAGGAGTTTTAAGTAATCATTTGGCTGACATATGAAACACATTCAGTGACCAAGGACTCTGCCTCATGAGGTCATCCAGTTCTTTCCAGGGCAGGCTGATAGCTTTGAAATATCTTCCTCAAAATAGGCTGGACCCTTCTTCTCTGTAACTTTCATTTACTGGCCTCAGTTGTCCTCACAGACAAGTATGATCCCCAATCTAAGAGTGCTGGAAGAAAGCTACTGTGGCTTCCTCACCTCCATATAATTCTCATCCTCAGCTTGCACATCCTCAGTTCTTTCTCTCACATGGTCTCCGAGCTCCTCATTTACCTGGGCCCTCTCTTTGGATCTGCCCTGCCTGGTCGGAACTCCTCAGAGTGTGTGGTCCAGAAATAAATCTCCAAGGAGGGTGGAACAGGCCCTGTGTCTTTTCAACAGTTTTGCTTTTTAACTCCCTCTTATTCCCATCCTAAACTTGTACAGGTGTTGTTTCCACTTTGGAGTAAATAAGAAGTGACAAAATCTGAACTGTAAAACTAAACAATATATACAATGGACAAACTAATGCAATTTGATTTCTTTGCCACTGAGTTCTTCGTAGAGGCTAGATGATGATAAACTTTCTAAGAAGTAGTTTAAACCAGCCATGAAGCCATTTTTCTATCTGGATTATTAACTACATTTTCTCTTTTGTTTGTCTACAAATTGATCAAGGCTGGCTGAATGGAAGTCATTTTACATGTCTGAGTACAGATGAAAGAAATGACGCCAACAGGGACCACGTACAACGGGACAAACGCATACCTACCCTTCGGGCATGGACTTCTGCCTGTAAGTGCCCCCCACAGAACCAGTGTCACTGGATGAAGACAGGTTGCTAGGGGAGTTCCGACACTGGGATCTTGCTAAAGCCATGGATGAGACCGTCACATAGATGTCCGAACCAGGAGACAGCCTGCATGTGCAATACAAAAACACGAAGTCAACAATTCAAAGGGAAAATCCCAAGGCAATGCATGATCGATAAAATCATATAAATGTGACAAAAACAGTGACTTCATGGAGATAGTGAAAATGAAGCCAGCTGGAAGCCTACAAAAGAAACTTCCCCATAAAATGACTCCCTCCCGGAACAGCTGGAAAACTGCCTTGGGCGGGGGAGGGGGGGTGGGTATCAAAAAATAAAGGGGAAAAAAGATCTAGAAAACATGTATGCTTCCAAAAGCTGCCAGAATTCAATGGGCTAAATTGCTTATGCAGTTTCCTAGTATGGCAGAGCAGAAGATAATTGAACCCAAGTGACATTAACATAGCAATTAATTCCAGTTTCTCACACTAGTCCTCCCAGAGTATATGACCATAGTAACACTGGTACATTTTTTGTATGCTTCTTTGTTTTCCAATTTTATTATTCACAGTCTGGAATGAATATTTAGATTTTGCTATTTAGTATTTATAATTTTGGTTGGTGGTAGTATCACCATATAAAAACCTCCATGAAAAAAATGCCTAAAACCACAGTTGGTGAATTTAACTAGAATGACTGAATATATATAATATCACAGTAGAAGTGTGCTCCACATGGGCACCTCATGTATCTGTTTCTAAAGTTACGGGTCCTTCACATTGCCAACTGGCTGTCAAGGCAGAAACCATAGCTTTGTGGTCAGGACAGACATATTTTTCCCCTCTACCTCCTCTACTCTAGTAGGCAACATGGCAACCACAGGGATATGAGTAAGTGACACTGTGCTGACAGTTGTGACTAGGTTTAAGCTAACCCTTAGTAACAATGGTATTTTATTTCAGAAGCAAATGCTGGCACAAATCACTTGACTCTTGTAGCAGGGGAGGTAATTTCCATTTTATAACTTAGGAAGTGAAATCTAAGTCATCGTTCAAGTTCACAACAAGCCAGGTCTCTAGACTCTAATTCCGCTACACTCCATGCTAAACTATTGCTGTCCCCTAGAGAAGGCCTGCATTTTTTTTTTTTCTTAAGAAGACAGTTTGCAATGGGTTTGCATGCTCAAACAACTTTGCGCATAAAGCTATCCTAAGGCAAGTTAAAGTTTTGAAGCCTTGAGACAGAAGCTGCTTCACCGGCAGAGGCCCTGTCCCACAGTGCCTCTTTATCTTCTGAGTAGGGCAGGATGGGGCCTCAGGTATAGGAGGCTGAGAAGCTTTGCTAATGGAAAAAGAATAAGGATAGATATTAAAAAGTACAACTCCCAAATTAATCCATGCCCAAGAAGCAGATCTGACTTGAGAGCCCAGATTTGTCTCCGGCTGTCTCCTAAACATGTCGACTGGACACCCTTCACCAGCAATCCAAATCAGACCTTTTCAAGACTAACACGTTTTATCCCACTCTCCAGCACCCCACACTGTCCTTCCTATATTTGTTATCTCAAGATAAACATCTTTTTTTTTTTGTACTACATAATGGCTTTATTCACAGGACAACTTGAGACTGCAAGTCATGTGACTAGTCAAGCTAAACATGGTGAAGCCATTTTCTCCCCTTCCTCTTTCTTTACTTTCCATAGTTAATTAAGTTCAACCACTATTTACTGAGCACAAACTGTGTGTCAGGCACCCTGATGCTGGTCCTGAAAACACAAAGACAAAGAAGCTATCTAGTTTCCAACCTGCTGAAGGGCTTCTGAGTTCTCTCACCTGCAGCCTGGGTCAGTACAAGTGTCCCGATAGGTCTCTCAATTTCCAGGCTCTCTCCACCCCATTCCTCCAGCAGCCCCAACCCACCCTCTTCATCAAGTCATCTGACTGCTAAAAGCCTATTCAAAGCTTCCCTTTGCCTATAGGATAGAGGACCAAGTCCCCGAGACTCTCTTTAAGGCCTTGAACCATCTGACCAAACCCCATCCTCATCTCCATCCCCATTAATGGCTCCACACACCCTACATTCTAGAGACAGTTGAGGCGTCCCAGTTCTCAGACTCCACCCATTTACACTATTATTCATCTTTTTCTCTCTGCCTGGAATGCCTTCTTCCTTTGCTACTCACATAAAAAGGCCTGATTCCAACATCATCGCTCTGAATTCATAGATTAGAATCTCCTCAAATCCCATGACAGTCTGTTCTTTGCACCATTACACCATGTCATACAGAATGGTTATTTTATGTGTATTTGTCTCCCCTAATGTGAATTAAGACTCTGTCCTTAAGGGGCCAGGACTGAGCCTTATTTATCTTTACATCTCTGAGTGCTTAACATGTCTTTTGAATGAAGGAGAATCCCTATCAATGGTGTAGAAAATGAAGAAGAAAAGGGGGATTCAGGACAAGTACCATAGTTATGTCAGATGCCCCAAGTCAGGAGTTCTCAACTATGATGGGGCTAGATCACCTGAACAATAGTTGGTCACTAATAATGAAGTACCAAAATTTGTGAATAATTTAATAAAAGCAATTGTAACAGACTGAAAATTAATATGCCTTCTAAAATGCAAGAAAAAGGGATGGAGTTACAGGTGATAGAATTATATCTAAGCCCAGACACCCATGTGAGTATCATCAATCTTACATAATGATGGTGAGAGAACTTAGGACAACGCCTGTTCTAACTAGTGTGAAATGGGGCAAATAGGGAGACTTGGGATGTCAGTGTTCAGGAAATGCGGTGAGAAGAAAAAGAGGCAGGGTTTCTAAAGTCTTCCTGTTATCATCGTTGATCTCGCTGTTGCTATACAGACTGCGAGAAATATGGGCGAACCACCCACTGGCACTGTCATTAGGTTGCCAGGTCTCAAAGTAGGGTATGCGTGGGACAGGTATGGCGGGGCCACAGACTAATGGGATACTAGCTCATCTCTACTTCAGGTAATGTGTTTTGATAAGAGAAAACAAAGACATTTATCTGGGTACCATAACATGGGTTTCTCTTTACTCTTTTCCACTGAGACATATTGCAAATTTCTCACTATTATTCTAAAGTAATTAATTGTGAAGTGATGTGAAAGGGGTAGGACTGGGAGGAGTTGGTTATGAAAAAGAAAACGAAGTAAGGCTTAAGGAATGACATGAATCCAAATGTAACAAAATACCACATTCCTTTCAACCTGAAGAGTTTGGCTCTTATACACACATAATAGAGAGAAACTTCAAATATAGTTTCATTTCATAGCTGCTTTGACTTTCTTACTGCAAAGGGGAGGAGGTGTTACAGAAAAACAGCAAAAAGGAGACAGCAGTGGCATGTTAACTCAGTGAAGATTAATGCAATGTGTAGGGGTCTGATGATTTTTTGGCTTAGGGGTAGTAAACAAGTAATGCCAGTGAAGTATATTTACGGTAAACGTTGAAATGTTTATGCTTCTATGAGGAAGTTACAACCTAATTCCAAAGGAAAAGTCAAGATGTAACCTTTACATCTGCTTTTCTTACCCTGCTCTCCAAAACGTATATTAAGCTAAGATACCTCAGGCTAGTTCTCAACCTCAGCTTTCTTATTTGGCAAATGTATCAGAAAATTCTATTTGGTTACTGGAGTTATCCCAAAGTGAAAAAATAGCATTTTCAGAAGGCTGGCATTCATTCGCATCCCTCTTTTGCATTTATATAACTCAATAGTGGCTTTGTTTTCGGACTGTTCACACACATAGAGCAACTGATGGAATGCCACCCAAATGTTTTTATGACTCTAGATGTATGTATGGTAGGCAAAGAAAAAATCAGAATTAGCCCTTATTCTGATGACTTACTATTTTTTCCAAATACTCTGAATTTGATACTATCACACAAATATTACTTAAGAACAGACCTAGTGGGAGAGTGGGAGGCACTGCCGCCTGTCTGGGTACTGGCAGTCCACTTCTGCGGAGATAGCCTGAGGCTGATTGTTATTGGAAGTTGGGCTGATTGCTATCCTGCCACTTTGAAGAGGTGCTTCAAGAACTGGGAGTAGCACCTCTCACATTGGCTCACATAGGAAAACCAGCACACTGACCTCCTGGATCTCTGTCCATCCCAACCCACCTCACAAGTGTACTCTGTTTTAAGGGTTGCTGAGTCCAGTGAAGTTACAGCAAGATCACAAGAGTCTTTTCTTCTCTTTTGAGATAAATCCAGATCTTTCTGGTTAGTCTTAAAGAGCCCCAAATGTCTGATGTTAATGTCCCAATAGGTTTAGAGGACGAAGATTAATACCTCTTTCAATTGCTCTGAGATCTTTCCATTCTGTTGAATACAGGCAATATTCTTTTTAAAGAATGCTCTCGTCACTGTCAGAGAGGAATTCTGTAAATCTTTCAGCATTAATCTCAGAAGATTTTCTTCCCTACATTTTTACAAATTTAGTCAAGAAATAACTAAACATTTTAAAAATAACCGATACCAAACATTCTCTGGGGCTTCCTTCTGCTGATAAAACACCAGGGCTTTTTTTTTATTGTACTAAGAATGCAGCAATTGAAAAAGTCATGATCATCACCATCAAGAGACATTATTTCCACAGTCTTTTGATTACACTTAATACTACACTTAACACCAGATTTTCATTTATATACAATGCATTTCACTGCAGTGAAAACAAAGAGTTGAAAGGGTTGGACATTTAGGAAGAGATGGTCCAAGATACGTCCTTCACTCTTCCAGAAGTAGTTTCACACCAGGCTAAAAGAGAAAAGAGAGCTGACACACACACACACACGCACGCAGATTTCTAACACAGCCACCCCTGTCCTGCACACCTATTCCATGAATCAACTTACAGGATGACATATATAGTGCCAACATTAATAGATTCATAGTAAACTGATCACTGCGGATTATGACTGATTACAACTTATCAACTTATGGGTATGGAATTCTAAGTGAGAAGTTGATGGTAAAATATTTTCCTAACTGATTAGGTAGGATTAATTACATCTCTATTCTATTTCCTATTTTTTATTCCAAGGTGAGATATGTACAAGGACATAAGGCCCTCAGTAACCCAAGGGCAAACAGTGAGCTGGTGGTATAAACAATTGAAAGCATTTCAAATAGCAGCACTGATGGACAAATTAAATGCTGGAGTCCATAATTAAGCACAGCATTTTACCACAACTTAGCAATTAAAATGCTATCCAACCAGGGAACAGGACCAAGTTAAAGTCTTCTGTCTTCAGCCATGTATATCAACTAGGAATTATGTAAAAAAAAAAAGAAAAATCTCTACAATGATTCAAGTTGATGTCATTTGGGTGCTATATCCAGAGTAGTTTGAACAAGTCATGTTCGACTTCAAGCAACTCGTGCCTGTCTTTTCATCGCTTCCTGTTGTGTACTTTGTGAACAGAATTACTACTGGCTTTCTAACCACATAATTCATACCAGCTGTTCAGACTAGATCATGGGAATCCTGTTCTTTTTTTTTTCTTTTGAGACAGAGTCTCGCTCTGTTGCCCAGGCTGGAGTGCAGTGGTGTGATCTCGGCTCACTGTAACCTCCTCCTCCCAGGTTCAAGTGATTCTCCTGCCTCATCCTCCTGAGTAGCTGGGATTACAGGCGCCTGCCACCACGCCCGGCTAATTTTTGTGTTTTTAGTAGACAGGGTTTCACCATGTTGGCCAAGCTGGTCTCCTGACCTCAGGTGATTCACCTGCCTCAACCTCCCAAAGGGCTGGGATTACCGGTGTGAGCCACTGCACTTGGCCCCAAAATCCAAAACTTTTTGAGGGCCAATATAACGTTCAAAGAAAATGCTCATTGGAGCATTCTGGATTTCAAATTTGGGATGCTCAACCAATAAGATTAATGCAAATATGCCCAAAATTAAAAAAAAAAATTGAAATTTGAAACATTTCTGGTCCAAGCATTTTTGATAAGGGATTATCCTAATTGATCTTCACAGAATCTAAGAGGTGGGGCTGTGACCTACTTGACTCATGGGGATGTTAAAGTGCAGAAGGACAGGACCTTGCCCACTGCCACACGCTCGCAGTAGCACAGCCAGGATGCAAAGCACGGCCCCTGGACAGCACAGCCTACACTCCTGGTGCTTCTAGGAGTTTCCAGGCAGCTCACACTAATACACAGGTGGCCCTGCAGAAAGGAAGCCGTTATGGAAACATTTCCCTAGAGTGAGTGCAGAATAGCTAATTTCGAGGCCCACGGAATGATGAGTAAGTAACTGAAGAGCCGGAGCTCTTCAGGACACAGTGCTGGAGCATCCTCCTCCCATTCCTGGGTCACTCTGGAGTTTGTAAACGATGGGGAACTGGGAGGTGTACCAAACTGAAGCCATTGTGTCCATTTCCTGAATGCCTGAATAGGAACCACCGTTGCAGTTGCAGTACCATCTAAAAATATGAACTTGCATATCACATCAACTCTAATCCTGACATGGATGCCAGAGTATGCTGTTTCCTGCAAGAAGTGGAAAAGAGAAGCCTTCAGAGTCCGGTGACTTTAAGTCAAATGTAGCCCTCTGCTTTTCTCCCTTGTCTTGGCTGACAAATACAACACCAGAATTCAATCCCAACTAAAACCTTTTGAAGAAGTCAATCAAGATCTTGCATTTCACTTTGGGTCAATTTTAGAAAAGCTCTACCAGCAATATACTTTTAAAATGAAGTATTCTAAACTTAGTCAACAAAACCCAAAGAATTCTACTTAAATCTATGTTTAATGCTATAGCTTTATCAGGCTGTCAAGTGCTTTGCCTTTACCTTTCATCTAATTTTTATAAAAGGAAATTGGTTTCTTTTCTCTAAGATAGATTAAATTATGTCCCCAGTTACTTAAATAAGCCCTTTTGATATTAAAGGGTCATTACCACAAATGGAAAGGTGAGGGAACTCTGAGTGTGGAAAGCTGGAGTACCATGTGAAGTGTGGACACAAGATGGTAAACTATGAGATCTCCTGGTTTAATTACCAAATAACGTTTTTTTAAAAAAAGCATTGGGAGTCTATTAAATGCAGAGTCTATAGCTGATATTTGGAATACAAAGATAAATAAGACAAGCTAAGTTTAAAAAAATAACATTAAAGCAAAGTTTCATAAATTTTGTGAGTGAAGAAGCCATGTGGTGGTAAGAACATTCCTAGTGGGGCAGTTAAGGTAGAAATGGGAGGAGAGTGTTTTGGAGAAATTAAAGGCGGCTTCTCAGAGAAGGCATGGCAAGGCTTCAGCAGTCAGAAGAAGGAATGGAAGGTGCACCAAGCAGAGGAGCTCCTAAAAAGGCATCAAGGGGAACATGGTAATTGCAGAGGAGAGAGAGCCACTCACATGCCTAGGGATGGGGGTGGTGACAATGACAGGGGAAAAGGGAAAGGCAAGTCCACACAGACAAACTTTTTGGGAGCGACAGGGTGTCACTCTGTTACCCAGGCTGGAGTGCAGTGGCGTGATCACGGCTCACTACCGTCTCAACTGCCCAGGCTCAGAGGATCCTCCTACCTCAGCCTCCCAAGTAGCTGAGACTATACACATGGGCCACCACACCTGGCTAATTGTCTTTTTCTTGTAGATACGGGGTCTTACTATGTTGCCCAGGCTGGTCTTGAACTCCTGGACTCAAGCCATACACCTGCCTTGGCCTTCCAAAGTGATGAGATTATAGGCATAAGCCACAGCACCCAGCCAACACAGGCAAACTCGCTGGTGAGTTGGACTTGATTCTGAAGGCTGTGTGGAACCATGGAAGGGCTATAATGAAAGGCAGAGCGTGAGGAGTATTTCTATTTTTATTAGGTCATCCTTCCAGTGGGAGGTTGGTAATCATACCTAGAGGCTGTTGCCAACAGTTTAGGTAAGCAAAAGAATCTCAGTGCGAAATGAGGACTTCTCAGGCAATGGCAGGAACGTGTGTGGAGATGGGATGATAGTGCCGACGGGAAATTGATAACAAATCCTACTTCTATTCTGGATACTCAGGTAGATGGCAAAGCCGTCCACCAAGGTGGGTAACAGAAGAGATGGAAGAGGCAGAAGGAGGGGCAGGGGTGAAGGTCAAGTCAGTTTGAACTTGTGAATGTGAGACACTTTCATGCCTTTCAAGTGCAAATGTTCAGTAGGTAGTCAGGCACACGAATATGAAAAGTGAAAAGGAGACCAAGGCAAAACAGACAGCTAAGGAACTGCCCACATACAGATAGATGATGGTTGAGGTTGCTCAAGTGGATGAACCATCTAGAAGAATTGCACAGTGTGGGATTCAAATAAAAATGAGGAAGAAGTGGGGAACATAAAAATTTCAGGGTGATGAGATAGGTGCAAAGAGCTGATGATACAAAAAAATCAGGAATACATTTTGGAAGACAAGGAAATGGAATTTGAAGGAGAAGGGAGTAGTGAATGGTATCAAGTAAGTTAAGGACCTAACACCATCCAGAAGCTTTAGAAATGTAGAAGTCAGCTGGGTGCAGTGGCTCTCACCTGTGAGCCCAGCACTTTGGGAGGCTGAGGAGGGAGGATCACTTGAGGCTAGGAGTTTACAACTAGTCTGGGCAATACAGTGAGACACTGTCTCTATAAAAAAAAAATCATTTAAACACATAAGCTGGGTGTGGTGTGGCATGCACCTGCAGTACTAGTTACTCAGGAGGTTGAGGTGGGAGGATGACTTGAGCACAGGAGTTGGAGTTTACAGTGAGCTAAGATCAGTGTCACCGCATCCCAGCCTGAGTGACAGCGTGAGACCTTGTCTCAAAAAAAGTTAAGTAAAGAAATGAAAAGAAATATGGAAGTCAATGGGCAATGGGGACCTAGCTGGAGCAATCCCAGCGAAGCTCAAAAGTCCCATGGTTTCGGGAACCTCACGGCAAGGCACGAAGCTGTGATGGAGGGGCCAGTGTTTGGAAAGTACAAGTCCTGAAGCTTCTAACCACAGTTAATATTCTAAACAAAAGAAAACATTAAATGGTGCTTGTATGGTTTGAAAGCAGAAAATGACACAGTGGAAGACTGGCTTAGAACCTATAAGAAATAACAAACTTGGAAAGTATTTCCTTAAAAATCAAGACTGAATGGTCACGTGACTATTATGCTCTCTGAGAGAACTCTTTTAAGTTTGTTTTCACGATGTTTACACCCTATATGGTGCTGGTGTCTGTGAGGAAGGAGGGAGGGAGGCTGCAGATGCAGCTGCCATAACTCCATGAACAAAAAAGGCCCCCCATCCAGCTTCTTAAGAGTTAAGTGCAGGGGTCTCAAGGGGAGTGTCAATGACATCCAGGTAAAACTCAGAAGTACCAAGTGTTCAGTGAGCTCTAACATCAAATATTTACATAAAGGCTGGTAATATTAGCCAAAAAAAAGAGAAGAGAAAATCATTTTATATGCTAAGATGTCTGTTGTTTATCCAAAGCCCCTCAAATAGCTCAACTTTTATAAGCATATTAACACAGACCAGGGTTTTATTGCTGATCCCACATTATGTTTAGACACAGTAATGTATCAAGTTCAGTGTGCCACAGCCAGCAATTTTTATTTCAATCCTACCCTTAAGCTCTAGGTAAATTTGAGGCCAAAATAGTGACCGTATCATATTACCTATTTCTGTTGAATGAATGTTAATTCTGTTAATAAATACTACTCTCACAAATACTGTAAAATTCTGTAATCAGAAAGCCACCTGGAGAGCATAAAACTCATACATTCAAATCAAATAGATATTAGACGTTATTCTATTTAGATGCCAAATGAATTATCAGTTCTTACTGTGTCAGTTTCTCTTAACTATGTATGGAGAACATCAACCGACTAAAGAATTTTTATTAAAACTCAGAACACCAACATACTTCAGTATGTCATAAAAATCCTAACCTTGATATTAAAGGAAAAATATTACACAGATTTTTTTTTTGTTCCTAATGACCTTTCAGTCTGGGATATTACATATAAATTAAAGAAAAACTATGCTTCTATAAGCAGTAAATTAGTGTTTTCACCCAAAATGGACTGTGTTGGATCCAGCCATGGTGACTTAAGTGGGCAGATTTGGGGAGCACTGGAGGAGTAGACTTGAGATGGCTGCTAACTTGAGCTTAAGTATAGCTGGTATCTCTATGGTTAAACACAATTTCCCTAACCTAGGGGAGAAAGAAAAAATGAATGGAATGAACAACTGTAAAGCATTCTTTAGTCACAATATTAGGCCACACCATTACTGGTTAGGCAAGATTCAAGGTCTGGCAGACCCTGTCATTTATTTTCATGATTTATGATTCCTCTGAAAGGTCCAAATTATACCTGGTGAGTACAAGGTACAAACTGTATATGGCACTCAGGACGGCGCTGGTATGCAGGGGAGAGTCAGATGGATGAGGGATGCCCCGGTACTCTTCACTTCTGTATCTCAATAAGGTATTTTGTTCTCAGTAGGACTAGGACTATAAAGGGGATGCTTAAAGTTTTCAGTTATGTTTTACTAAATTTCATGAGGGAAATTATATTCTAAGGTGAACTTTATGCATCTGGGGACTCAAGAAGGACTGAGGAAGTATTTCTGATAAAAGTCATGAATCTGCTCTATCCTCAAATATTCCTGGAGTCACAGTAGCAAAACAAAGTTTCTCAAACACGAGTAGCCTGTATCCTAAATTCTTTGGACCAGAAATGTTTTGGCATTTGGATGTTTTTGGATTTTGAAATATTTGCATTACACTTGCAGCTGAGCATCCCTAATCCGAGTATCTGAAATCCTCCAATGATCATTTCCTTTGAGCATCATGTCAGTGCTCAAAAAGTTTTAGATTTTTGTAGTATTATGGATTTCAGACTTTTGGATTAGGATATTCAATCTATAGTATCTTCTTTGTATGCCTCGAAATTAAAACTTAAAAGATATTTTTTACTAAAAATTAGGAATGATGGGGTAAGAAACTGAACTTTAAATTTTCATAAAAGAAGAATATCCATCCAATTAATTACCATGTATTTCAAAATGAATATGACACAAATCATCCTAATATCCTGGAAACCACAGGACTGAGATCTCACAAGTCATCTAAGCCCTGCATCCTAACAGCTGAAATCCCAGTCTAGTGTACTTAATATATACCAGAGACTAAGGGGGCAGTAAGTAGAGGTAAACTTTTCCTGAAAACCTCGTCAGCCCCACCTATGGCCCTTTCACCTCTGCAGCTTAGAGAGTCACAAGCTACTCTAATGGTCTTCTAGAAGGAGCACGTACTGAGACACATTTTCCGCTGGGTGGAGTAAAGAAGAAAGGCACAGAAATTACTTCTAGAACTCAAGGATCTACATCTGGAAAAAATGGAGTTCTGCATTCTCTAGCACTGAAAGCTGCTCCCATCGAAAGATAATACTCAGCTACAAAAAATATTTTCCCTTTTGAAGGTCAGTATGACTGGCAAGGAGCTTTAGTTTCTGTTGCAGAAATTAAATTCAACATGGAATCAAAATACATTCTCAAATGGAATACTGTATAAAGGAAATGACACAAAACCAATTTCACTTGTGAAAGCCTGCTGATTGTTCTGGAGACGAAAGAAAACAGCATTGAGGTGGAAAAGGTCCTTTTCTATACAATGATTTCCTGGGTTCATCTTTCAAAATGGGGGCCAAATCATGAATTCCAGTTAGCACACACATCAGAGGCAGCCAAGTCTGGAATGCGTCGAACAAAGAATTTACTCAGAGGTCTCCTGGATGTTTTCCTCCTCAAAAATAAGGAAAGAGAGAGGAGTCCAGATGGTAATGGGGCCACTATAGGAGAGGAAACTTTTATTGAGATAAATAGCAAGGCTCTGTAAATAGATCTCCAGGATGAAATGAGAAACTGTAAAAAGATGACTATTTTTTTGGTTTGTCTGCTTTAATTAAATTTTGTCTGTTTTTATTAAATTATTTCTACATAGTATCCTAGTAACCTAAAATAGTTAAGTGGCAATGTTTCATGCAACAACTCAAAAGTCAGACTAAGATAAAGAATTCACAGTGTGGTTTCTAAAGCTTCCTGCTCTCTGCTCCCAAACTGGAGCGGTGATGATTTACGTGTATCTGGGAACTGTTTTACTCAGCATCCTGCTCCTGCCAGACCTGGTTCTTGCCGCTCACATGAATCAGGCTCACGTTTTGGCCTCCACGTGGACCCTCCCTTCTCCCCAACACAGTTCCCAGAATACAGACTTCTCCCAGGTCTAAGGGTTTTCACAAAAACATTCTGAGATGTGATTTAAGGCAAGCAGAAGAGATGGGGAAAGGACAGTGGATGGACAGAAAGAAGCTGACTTCTAGGCTAGGCGTGGTGGCTCACACTGTAATCCCAGCTACTTGGGAAGCTGAGATAGGAGACTTGCTTGAACCTGGGAGGCAGAGGTTGAAGAGAGCCAAGATCGTGCCACTGCACTCCAGCCTGGGTGACAGAGTGAGACTCTGTCTCAAAAAAAAAAAAAAAAAAGAAGTTGATGACTTCCAGCAGACCACTAGCAGATTATTCAATTAAACTATCTCCTCCTTTAGTGTACATGATTTGAGGTAACCAAATTTATAGTGCAATTACTTAAAATCTGTATAACCAACTTCTATTCCCATTTTGAAAGTACTTAATCTAGTTTAATTTTAGGTCTGGACTCTAGTTCAAAGTGCTGCAGTTTACTGTTAACTCCAGACAAAAGTGCTAGGGCATCCTTGTAAAGGCAGAGTTAACCCACTACCTTTTGGAAGGGAACCCTCTATGGCTTTCAATTTAACAACAACCTTTTGTTTCTTACTTTCTAGGATCCCTCAGTCCCTCTCCTTCTGGCTTAATTTTACTCAGGACTAAGTGTTTTAACTTATCTTCATGTATCATCTTCTCCTCACTATTCTGTCCTATTTTCAGAGTAGTAAAAAATATGTTTGTGTTATTCTAGTCTTCCTTCCTCATAATCCTTTATTAATAAAGTGACAAAAACATAGTCAACCAAAAACCTGCCTTCTGTTGCTCTTATATCATCGTTTTGTCCCAAAATGATGAAGACTGTCAAGGATGACATATGGTCACTGTCACCTCAAAGGGTCTGCTGAATTCTAATCCACAGGGCCACTAAGCATGTAGTAACGACGTCTGTTGATAATCACACAGAAATTAAAGAGCAAAGCACAAATACCACTGTGCAGAGCTGAAGGCTTTGCTAGAATCAATCTCTGTTCATTCTTATGGCTTTAGAACACTACCATGCTTTGAAAGCCACTATAGTATGCACCTCAGTTTAATTCTTTGTTTCTAGTAAAATATGAGAAGGCCTAAAACTAGTGCTTATGGGTCTGTGTTACTTACATTTGGGGTAGAGAGAGAGAGAGCAAACCTTTGAAGGCACCCTTACCGCCTCTCTAGTGGGCGCCCGTCACTGGAGATGCTTCGAGGGATGTTGGCAGCTCTTTCTGGAGGAGGCATCTTCCCATCTCCTTTTCCAGCATTCAGCCGCGAGGTCATGGGACTCTGCATCTGGGACGGGACTTGAGGTGAATGAGGCCCCTTGCTGGTGTTCCTCTGCCATTTGTTATTATTTCGGAAGGGAAACTTGAATTCGTATGAAACACCTTCATTCATTTTGTACTCCATCACTGGCATGCGGTAGGTTTCAGAGCAACTCCTATTAGGGGCAAGGCATAGGGAGAAACACAATGGATACTGCTTTTTCTTGTTGGTGGAACCACATTGATTCTCATTAACACTTAAAAATGCATCCACAATTTCACCCACTGTTTCAAACCACCTTTCAATCTTTGGGCCCTATACTTATTTTCTTTTCAAAAACCAGAACCCAAGGAAGTATTACAATGTATTTTCCTTTACTCAGTCCCAACTGTTGAGTGTGAGATATGGAGTCTTTAAAAAACAATGGGACCCATGGTTACCCTGGGGGTGGCCGGACTACTGAGACCTGAGGAGGAAAAGCCACCAGGACAGCATGACAGGGGCATATCTGAGAGCACAAAGTCTCAAAGGAAGCAAGCGGCTTCACACACCCACCACTGCACATGGTGACTGGGTTCTGAAAGCGTGTATGAGCAGCTTCACATACTCGCCAGGGCACATTGTGACCAGGCTCCAAAAGGGTGAACGAGCAGCTTAACACACCTGCCACTGTACACTGCGATTGGGGTTCCAAAAGGGTGTACAAGCAACTTCCCACACCCGCCACTGCATACTGTGATTGAGCTCTGAAAGGGTCTATAAGCAGTTTCACACACCCGCCACTGCACATCATGACTCGGCTCCAAAAGGGTGCATAAGCAGCTTCACACACCCATCATGGCACATCATTGACTGGGCTCTGACAGGGTGTATGAGCAGCTTCACACACCCATCACTGCACATCACGACTGGGCTCCGAAAAGGGGTACGAGCAGCTTCACACACCCACCACTGCACATTGTGACCGGACTCTGAAAGGGTGTATGAGCAGCTTCACATACCCGCCCCTACACTCCACAACCGGGCTCTGAAAGGGGGTACGAGCAACTTCACACTCCTGCCACCACACATTGCAACTGGGCTCTGAAAGGGTGTCCGAGCAGCTTTCAGCCCATTTCACTTCGGACCAGCGACATCACAAGTGCTGTGTAGCCACATGCCTCCTGTCTTGGACAGTGCAGGCCCAAAGGGCGTCCAGCCAAAGGCCTGGTCTTGATGTGGATGAGGCTGAAGGCGTGGGGAGGGAAGGTGAGACATGGAGACAGGGGGGCAGAGTAGAAGGGCTTTCATAATTGGCTGGCAAGAGAATAAGGACAATGGAAGGTGCCACTCTTTCATGACCTTGTCTACGTATCTCAGGGTTGACTCCTGACATTTCAAATGTGTATTCCATAACGCATACTCTCCCCCACTTTCAGCAGAATTTTTGTTGTTAGAAAGTGTCGCTTTTGGAGCATGTGCTCAGAGGGAACAATGGCGCCTGCTGCCATCCTTACCTGATTCAGTCACAGCCCACATCTCCAACGAGAACTTTCTTCTTGGGGTTTCCTTACCAGTATCCCAAATGCCCCAGAAGCCAAGGGTGACCTTAATCTGACCCTCTGCCCAAGGCTCCACTGTATCCCTTTTATGCTTTAATGGCAATGGCTTTTAAACTTTCTGGATGACAACCTAAGTAAGAGATACATTTCACACTGGGACACAGCACCACCACATACACACAGAGATGTGCATCCTTCCTCTCAGGACTTCCGTTTTGCTATATTCTGAGTGAATACACTTCAACCAAAAATACACTGGGCGCAAGCAACGTCCTAAACTGATTTGATGATCTACTTGAGAGTTATGGTCTGCAGTCTGTAGAACACTGTTTTATGCCACATTTGACGTTACTTTTAGTAGTTAATGACTGCTATGTCATTAAAACCTTTTCTCTAATAAAACATTTTCTCTAATAGTAAGGAATACTACTTTAGGCTCTGATACAATTTTAAGCTTTGATTCTGGTATTTATGACAAAAATATGCCATTGCAACCCTTTTTTGGTTGTTAATAGAAGTAATACACAGTGGTATAGTTTACAGTCTTTCATTTCTGACTACAGTCTTTCATTTCTGACTAAATAAGGCACACTATAAAGATCTAATGTTCTGGATCTGTAAATACAATGCAAAAATGTTACACTTTACCAAAGGAATATTGATTAAAATTTATAATAATCCATGGAAAAATTTCACTTCTGCTCAAAATCTGGACTACCTTTGCTTCTCCTCAGCAATGTTCTTGTTTTAACTTGTAAACTCAAAGAGCATCATCATCTATGCCCCTTTCTGTTGGCTGCTAGGAAGCAGCAAACGTACAGACTTTATTATGTATTTTGGGCACCAACTTTCCAAAAATTTTTACCTAGACCATGTTTTGCTTTCACTACTACCTCTTCCACCTCCAATTCCCTAGCTAAGCTTCTATTTTGATACTGTACAACTATTTTCTCTTTCTGAGACAAGGTCTTGCTGTGTTGCCTAGGCTGGAGTGCTGTGACATGAGCAAGGTTCACCACAGTCTAAACCTCCTGGGCTCAAGTGATCCTCCAATCTCAGTCTCCTGAGTAGCTGGGACTACAGGTGTGCACTGCCACGCTCAGCTAGTTTTTGTATGTTTTGTAGTGACAGGGTTTCTCCATGTTGACCAGACTGGTCTCAAACTCCTGAGCTCAAGTGATGTACCTGTCTCAGCCTCCCAAAGTACTGGGATTCCAGGCATTAGCCACTGTGCCCAGCCCACAAGTACTTTCATAGGTTGTTTTAAGTCCATTTTGCATCAGGCAGAGAATAAAACAAATAATGATAATGGTAACAGACACAATAACAGTAATAAAGGAATATCAAACAGACAAGTTACTTTATCTTTGGGCTTCTTCAAACACTCTTTGAAATAGTCTTTTAAACTGCTTAACATTTAGTATGAAAACTAGCTAGAAGGCCTCTCTGGCCAAAGATGTTGTCTTCCCCATAGTCTATATTTTATTTCCACCACTCATAACATATAACTAGAAACTTTCTTCATATCCCACATTGGCCAAATACAGTATGATAAAGTCTGAGCAGACAGAATATTCATTCATAAATAATGAATAAGCACAGAAGGTTCTGTAGAACTAAACTTCAGCTACTCGCCATTTCTGATTGCCTTTCGTGGCTAGGGTAACCATCACTGGCTTCCTGGTCTCTTACTTATCTCTGCAAAACAGAAGAATGATATGTAGAATCAAGAAGTATACAACAGACTGAAGAATGCAGACAAAAACTGACTTTTAATGCTATGCATAAACTTTCATAAAAGGATTTTTATTATATCATTCTAAGTAAAATTCTGTGTTGAAGAATGGTAACTCTAATAATACTTATAACTTAAATTGGGCCAGGCATGAATTTAGCCATATTACAGCAACTCTATGAAGTGGATGCTATTATTATCCCCCCTTTGTAGAGGAGGAAATAGAGGCCTAGAGAGATTAACTTGCCCAAGTTTACACAGCCAGCAGGTGGCAAAGCCAGGATTTGAACCCACAGAATTAATATGTACTATGTAGGTAAGACTATGTAGGTTAGTCTTATTTTAGTCATTAACTAAACCATTCCAATTCTCCAAGGAAAATTCAACAACTTTTATAAAACCCAATTAAAGGGCTATGGCCAGCAGGAATTACAATGTCAATGCTAAAAGTGATAAGAGGTAACCTGCCCAAACCCTAAATTAATGGAAAAGCTACTCCATCCCCTTATTCTGTTTTTCAGTCTTTGTATTCTTTCTCTTTTAATCTTTATTTCTCATAACTCTCTCCTTTTTCCTTAAGACCCTATGGAATATAGAGAAATGGTTGACTAGGAAATTGAACAGAACATCACAACACTGGGCTCACAAGTCAGAAAAGTTTTATGTTTGAGGATGGCTTGGTCCTTTAAGCCATGTGACTCTGGCTTGGAAAAAACACATAAACTCTTTGAATCAAAACTCACCTGAAAAATGAGAGATCTGAACCAGATGATTTGTAATTGCCTTCTTCACTCTAAAGCAGTATGCTTTAGCACTTTAAAATACGGAATTTTTAAAATGAAAAAATGCTGTGACCTGTTCTTATTTAAGAGGTAATTTGGTCTTATGTAGCCTGTTTGCTTTTAGCTTGTCATTTTGAATGGCCCTTAATTGCTTTCTTTAAGAACTACAGGCTAGTGTCCCTCAACAGAATAAACGGTTGACCACTCCATGCAATACCATCCAGAACATCACAATTTAGTCTGTTCATCCACGTACTTTTCACCTTGTCACGGGAATGATGTTGAAGACCCAGAGGTCACAGACACTAATCTATTGACGCTGGCTATGTACTCCAGAGGGGTGACAGTTGGGGGATGAGAATCAGGCAAGTCCTGCATAAGGGGCCTGCTCACTCCAGGGAGGTTTTCCAGTGAAGTCTACCAGGACTCTGTCCATCGGGCTGTCATGCCAGCTGGTTCCATTCACTCTTTGGGAAGCAACTGAACTTCTCCCAGCCTCACTCTCATCATTGTTTTAATAAAAATGAAGCTGCTGATACAGAAGTACTGGGAAGGGAACAGCATGGTCCCTTTAAATGATATGGAAGCAAAAAAGGGAAGTGCTGGGTACAGGAAGGCGTGGTCCCCGGCTAGGGCTCCACCCCCTCCCCTGGATCTAGCTGAGGACAGGAACTCCTGCCTTCATACCCAGATGTTGCATTTCCCAAGACCACCCCTGGCCCATGACGCATCCCCATCCTGTGGCTATAAAGACCCCAGACCCCAGCAAGGCAGGGACAGAAGTGGCTGGACATTGAGAGCAGCACATCTGTGGAGGAACACACAGGTGGAGGAACACACAGGTGGAGGAATACACAGGTGGCTGGACGTCAAGAGGAATGCACCAACAGGCATCTGCATGCTGGCAGGCCACCAACTGGCAGAACCACACAGAGTTTGGCTGGGGCAGTCAGAGGAGAGCCCAGGTCACCAAGTGGCCTAACTCCACAGAAAAACTATCTCCCTTCTGGCCTCCCATCTGCTGAGAGCTACTTTCAGTCAATATAACCTTACACTCATTCTCCAAGTCCACAAGTCATCTGATTCTTCTGGTACACCAAGGCAAAAACCTTGGGATACAGAAAACCCTCTGTCCTTGTGATAAGGCAGGGGTCTAATTGAACTGGTTAACACAAGCCACCTACAGACAGCAAAATTAAAAGAGCAAAACTAAAAGAGCACCCTGTAACACACGCCCCCTGGGGCTTCAGGAGCTATAAACATTCACCCCTAGTACTGCCGTGGGGTCAGAGTCCCACAGCCTGCCCACCTGTATGCTCCCCTAGAAGTTCGAGCCATGGGGCACTGAAGAAGTGAACTACACCCTCATCACGCACCCTGCGAGGGGGACAAGGGAACTTTTCCCATTTCACTGCCATGAGAATTAAAAAAGAAAATGCCTGGCACCTAGTAGGGGCTCAGAAAGTTTGCTATACTCTCCCTGTCCCTTCTTCTCTTAAAAAAGTTGTAGTTTGGAAACGATTCATAAAGGGCATATTTTCTTTTCTTTTTTTTTTCTTTTTTTTTTTTTTTTTGAGACGGAGTCTGGCTCTGTCGCCCAGGCTGGAGTGCAGTGGCCGGATCTCAGCTCACTGCAAGCTCCTCCTCCTGGGTTTACGCCATTCTCCTGCCTCAGCCTCCCGAGTAGCTGGGAATACAGGCGCCCGCCACCGCGCCCGGCTAGTTTTTTTTTTTTTTGTATTTTTTTAGTAGAGACGGGGTTTCACCGGGTTAGACAGGATGGTCTCGATCTCCTGACCTCGTGATCCGCCCGTCTCGGCCTCCCAAAGTGCTGGGATTACAGGCTTGAGCCACCGCGCCCGGCCTAAAGGGCATATTTTCTAAGAACAGGGAAGAGACCCTTGTTTTCCATGTTATTTATTTATTTATTTATTTATTTTTATTTTTTTGAGATGGAGTCTCCCTCTGTAACCCAGGCTGGAGTGCAATGGTGCGATCTCAGTTCACTGCAACCTCTGCCTCCTGGGTCAAGTGATTCTCCTACTTCAGCCCCCCAAGTAGCTGAGATTACAGGCATGCGCCATCACACCCAGCTAATTTTTTTTTGTATTTTTAGTAGAGAAGGGGTTTCACCATGTTGGTCAGGCTGGTCTCAAACTCCTGACCTCAAATGATTCACCAGCCTCGGCCTCCCAAACTATTGGGATTACAGGCTTTTACATGTTATTTAAGTAACACTTTTTTGTTATTGAACTATTACATATATTTTAAAAGCTGCATTTTCAAAATGAATGACTCTCCCATGTGAACACACAAATCCATTTGTGTTTGTATTAGATCTTGGGGGTGTTTGTATTACATACAGTCACCACCTCCCCCATCCCCTCACCTGTGTCCCTCTCGGGGTCCTGGCGACCCTAAGAACCACCAGGCTGAGAGGCAGAGGAGCAGCTTGCCTCAAGGAGGCCTGTCCTGCCTCTCACTGCAGCTGCAGTGACTGGTGGTAAAGTTTCAGCTGACAAAGAAGAGAATGACTATTCAAAGAACAGAGTAATTAGTCGCTAGAAAAACAGCAGTGGGAGTGTGAAGTGCGGAGGAGAAGAAAAAAATGACACAAGAGCATTATTCTATTTTGTTGAAAACTGTAACAAGGTGTTAATGCTTCAACTGTTCCCTTTGAAGTTATTTCTAAAGGAAGGAGAAAAGAGCAGGCTTTCAGCCCTCCAAAGGCATCGAGGCATTTCCCACCTGCCCTGCCCAGGTCTGACTTTTCAGATGGAAACTGTATGGCTTTTGAGATGGGAACTGTAGTGAAAGGGGCCCCATGTCCCCCTCCCAGCTGGTGGGGCTGTGCAGTGCACTAATCCTTTCCCCAGCCTCCCCTCCTGGCACCCAGACGACATGTCACCAGCAGCTCCACTGGCTCCTCCGGGAAGGCCTGAGAGCATCACAGCAGTGTGACAGCTCATTCACTCCCTGGTGTGCTGGAGCTGGTAATCATCCCATCTACCCCAATGCTGCCTGCAGTGACATCACATCGGTAGCTTGGAACCAGCTACAGTGGGAGTATCTGTACCACAGAAATCAGCAAATATTACAAATAAAGTTTCCTTCCCCCAGCAGAAAGCCAACTTACCAGCACATCACTGCTGATTCTGGTGTATAAGGAAAGAATCTGCGCTCTAAGCACACAACGTGGCAGTTCAGAGCCTGGACTCTGACATTAGACCTAAATTTGCCAGATGAGCTTAGCAAGTTACTAACCTGAGTCTCGGTTACTTTTAAAACAGGGATGCTCCCAACACTATTACAAGAGAGGGTTGTTATAAGAATTAAATGGGCTAATCCATTAAAAAGTGCTTTTTCCAGGGCCTGGCATATTAAAGTAAAAAACTGAGTACATTAGTTATTTTCACTGACACATCACAATATATCTAGTCTAGTACACCTCCTATCATGGCTCCATCTATCCAGGTCCAGGCCTCTTATCCATCTTTCTAGTAACAGCTATTTACAATTTCCCTATGTGTACTGTTGTCTCATCCCACCCACAATCACACAAACCCACTTCCCTCTCCTTTCCCACATATAAACCTGGAAGCCTAGATACAAGGGAAAGACTTCTGAGTGGGCAAGATGGCGTCATAAGGTCAAGGGCTCCATATTTCAGTAGACAGTTCTTAGACTAACATCTGTAACTCTTTACTGTCGGTAATTAAGGTTGACAATTTACAAAGCTTGGTTATCTTCTCCCGTTTATAACTATCTGTTCAGAAGCAATAAAGTAGACAATTTGAAGGACAGACAGCAGAGAAAGAGACAAGGAGTGCAGCAAGGCTGGAGACTATCGTAAGCAAGAACCCCGCTGCCTTTCTGAGCCACCTCACATCATTCTTTAAATCACAGTTCAGCACATTACTTAACATTTAATGATGGCATGCTTGGGGAAACCAGAAAAGGCTAATAAGGTTCATCAGACCTGGTTAACTAAGGCAGGGTATGTGGGTAGGGCAGTTTCTGAATATTTACCCCTCTCCAAAACAGGTGAAATTACAAGTTCATATTTTGATTTCCAGGGAAATGCAGTCATCCAAAAGGCAGTTCTTCAAACTATCAGACAAATGAATTTTTCTACATTTTGACATATATACATAATCCCTAGGCCATCTAGGAGGTAAGCAGTATTAGGAAATACTATACTGAGCAAAGTACATAAAACACACACACGCACACACACACATATATATTTGCTGCTCTTTACTTTTTAAAAGACACAAATAGCCTATCATAACCATTAACTTTCTACCATCGGATATTCACAAATCCATGAGAGCTCAGGTGTAGGGCTGGTCATCTTAGTAGCAAAATAGGACACAGAACACTGTCTTGGCTTTAGAAAGCCCAAGAATCAATTGCCAAAGCCTAAGAGAAATTCTTAGAAAATAATGGCATAAAATAAAAAGATTTTAAAAACTAGCAAAAATAGCATGCGCGTGTCCAAAGGAGAAAATAAACAGTTGATTAAATTTCTTCCCGCAGGAAACCTCCCCAGAGACACAGAAATTAAATTTTCAACAGTGCTGCTGGCTTGGCAGGAGCTGTGGGGGGTTGGGTGGGGCAGGGAGCTCCTAGGTTTTCCCTTCTGAAAAGACTAAGAACCAAAATGCCAAAGCACCATGAGCAGGGGCAGCTCACCTGAAGCCAAACCCTAGCACATGCAGACACAGATAGGCAAAGCGGCTGCCAGACTGAGACAGCAAAGGTCCAAACAATTGCTGAGTTTGGGGCAGCAATTGAGAGAGAGAAGAGAATAAGAGCATCATGGAACATAAAAGAAAAACATGACAATTTGAGATGCTGAGTGTCTTTTAATGCTAAGTGTTCAATGTTTCTCAGCTCCTAGTGGAAGATTCTTAAGATATATATTACCTGACTTCTCTATCTGTAATGGCAACCTTATAAATCCAGAGATGGATTTATAAATTCCATTTAGTCACTCTTTCCAGCTGCTGTTGCCACACACTGAAAGGGAGTTTCGTCCTGAGTCAGACTCCATGGATGAAACATTCAGCATCACATGTAATCTATTGTTCTTCGCAACACCCTACTCCACTACCTGCTAAGAGATGTTCTACATGGTATGCAAACGCTGCACTCGAGTCTCAGGCCCACAGCTGCCTCCTCAGACCTACCTCCGCGGGGTGCAGTCATCATGGGGGGGAATGATGACAACCTTCACCGTGACAGATGTTCTCAGGAGGTCGATCATCTGCTCATGGCTCAGAGTGGCAACCGCCACCTTGCAGATCTCCACCAGGCGACTGCCCTGCCTCAGCCCTGCCTGCCAGGCATAACCGTAGGGCTCCACATCTGCCACGATGCCCTCATAGTTGACATGGAAGCCAAGCTGTCCTAGCCCATTTCTTCGCAGAGTCATCTCCACCGATTCACAGCCTTTGGAAACAAACTAGACAGGGAAATAAAATATACTGTGGTTTAAAGCAATAGGGTATTAAGTGGTAGACATGGAACTGGAAAAACATTGCAAGCAGGGTTAGTTCTGAATATCTTATTGCCAGCTGAAGAGCAGTCTGGTTATTTCTTCTTCACTAGTCTCCTATTCATTAGGCCAAAAGGAATATACTTGTTGCATCCAAAAAGCTAAACGGCTTCCCTGAAGTTACAAGGAAACCTCTACCAGAAACCTACAGGGAGCTGGCAGTAAATAGAAACCATATACTGCTACTCACTTGGCCTTTGTAAAATTCAAGGCAGCAGATACTCAAACATTCTTTTCAGCACCACCACCAGATGACTGGGCTGTAGCACCAGGGAACAGGTCACATGTAAATGAGGTTTGAATACACACACACACACACACACACACACACACACACACACAGAGTAAATGTGTCTTCCCCAACTTGTTCTACTTTTCCAAAACATCCATGTAAAACACAAGTATGAGATAAACTCTGTTTGCTTCACACATCAAGGGAGTTTTCAGAGAAGCTAATAACAGAGTGCAAGGTTCAGTAACTTGGCTCTAGTCTGTATTGAAAGCTTTATGAAAGAGAAACTGCATATAAGGAAGTAGAAGGAAAGACTCACTTGCAACCTTTTGACAATTTCTTTGATCTCCTCGTTGTTAATAAAACTCCCCACTGAAACACATTCTCCTCGTTCATAGAAGATTTTGAGGCTGGTGTCAGTTGAAGTCCACCCTATCACATCTCTACAGGAACAATTGAAGACCACGCTCTTTGTTTCCTGTTCAATGAGCACAATGAACTCATTGGAGATCCCTAAAAGGCAGTCTAGCTCCATGGCCTTGTTGTAGTCTTCAGCCCGGACTGCCCACACAATGGCCCCCATGCTGCTGAGCTCGGCTCCTGGATATGGCTTAGACTTTTCCTTCTTCTTGGAAGCCAGAGAGATGAATGGAAACTTGCCAGAAGGGTCGATAGGGGTGTTGGTGACATTCTTTTCTGCCAGATCTTTCAGGTATTCCTGGCGGGTCCGAGTTGCCATGGCCCGGAACTTCTCCGATTTATGAGCAGCATTTTCTGCATTAATCACTTTCGCCAAAAGGAAGTCCCTGAACACATTTGACTTAGGGAAAGTGACCCCTTTAGGAATGGGAGGTCCAAAGGAAGGCACATCTCTGGACCTGGTAACAGCCACACTGAGAGACAAAGATCAAAGAGAGCCACGTTAGTATTTCTCAGTCTCACAACATCAGAATAAAATATACTTTCTCAAAGACAAAGACATACCTCAGATGCAAAATAGCTGCTTATTTTTCCATGAGAAACAACACACATTTCTGCTTAATATGAGCATAGTTTTTCATTCAACCACATTTAGGATTTACACAACATAAATTTTTTTTCTAGGTCAAAAACAAACCTCCCAAAATCCCAAAAGCTAACACTATTAACTTTTTTTTGACAGACAGGAAACTGACCGCAACTCCATGAAAAAAAATAGGCTTACTGTAATATTCTGCATAAGACATTTTACATACCTACTAATTGTTTTCAAGGGAGGTTACTGTAATCACATCATCTTTTAGAACAAGCATCCATTCTGTGAGAACACAAATGTGTTCTCCATTCTAGATATGATGCCTATAAGCAGATAGCTTATATTAAAAATATCAGAAGATGCATGCCACAAAAGAAATGAATTAAATTTTAATAAAACTTAACTAGTATTTGTTGGCCTAAGAGTGAGGCATTATGCAACCAGATTAAAAGCATAATTTTAAAATGAAAATTGGAATCTGAGTAATAGTATGAGAATAATCTTTATGTAACAGCAACAATGCTTTAAAATAATATTTTTAAACTGAGCTATTGCTTGGTCCTTTTGGCATTTTATTCTGACAATCTATTTGCAAGAAAAATGTTTTCCTTCTCCCGTTCCTTTAAGCAAGATTGATATAAGAAAGCCTGTTCCAGTCATTTCTTTTGAATATATATTCCTAAAATTGGGCCTAAGAAAAGGATCATATGAACATCTGTAATAACCTATTATTTTGAACCTCAAAAGGAAAAAAAGTAAGTTTATCCTAAAACAAAAAAGGAAGTTGTTGATATAGAAATACAGAGGTTGGCCGGGCGCGGTGGCTCAAGCCTGTAATCCCAGCACTTTGGGAGGCCAAGACGGGCGGATCACGAGGTCAGGAGATCAAGACCATCCTGGCGAACACGGTGAAACCCCGTCTCTACTAAAAAATACAAAAAACTAGCCGGGCAAGGTGGTGGGCGCCTGTAGTCCCAGCTACTCAGGGAGGCTGAGGCAGGAGAATGGCGTGAACCCTGGAGGCGGAGCTTGCAGTGAGCTGAGATCCAGCCACTGCACTCCAGCCTGGGCGGCAGAGCAAGACTCCGTCTCAAAAAAAAAAAAAAAAAAAAAAAAAAAA